>NC_142074.1:17657500-17957500 GCF_059756535.1 Pantherophis guttatus | reverse complement strand
TGTTAAACAATCCCAGCCAGAGCTAAGTTCCCTCACTTAGCAACAAACCAGATTTTGCTTTTTTTAAAATGATTCGTTTGTGTGTGTCTGTGTGCGGGGATATCTTTTGGTGCAAATCCAGTGCAAATTTAACTGAGAGTAAAAACTGAAAAAACTCAGTTTGACTTTGTTTTGAGTAGGCACATGTAAGTTTCCAAGGAGCTTGGTTTGGAGTGGTTTGTGAATTCTCAGATGAAGTGTTATTTCTTTATTGACCTGAGATGTCAGAGACAATATGGTTTTAGCAATGCATGGAAAGAGTTGTTAGCTCAGAAATAACCATTAATTAAAGCAGCTACAGGCAGATTTTGTCGGATTGGTTTTCTCCTTTAAGGTAACCCACCAATGTAAAAAATTAGACTAAAATGAGACACACAAGCAACATCCTGTTCAATTAAGGGTTAGAAAATGAGTGTGCTCATACCATGAATCTAAATATACTGTATATAAATGGCTCTGTGTGTGTGTGTGTGTGTGTGTGTGTGTGTGTGTGTGTGTGTGTGTGTGTGTGTGTTCCAGCATAACTCTGGAACGCCTTGAGCAATTTCAACCAAATTTGGTACACAGATGATTTAATCTCTGGAAAGAAATACTGTGGGGGTAAGACAACTCTAACACCCCTCAGGCTGTGTGTTCTGTTAAGATACAACCTGTTGTGCCTTAAAATGGCTTCTACTGTACTGCCTTAAAATGGCTTCTACTGTGCAGCACGGTGGATTTGCCATAATAACAGCTTCACGGTACTCCATAAGGGGGCTCCCTCTGGTAAGGAGGAAAATCCAACATTAGAAATTACGTTCTGGTCTGGACATTTTCAACAAGGCTTTGATTATTCTTGAGGACCATGGATCAGCTAGCAAAACAACAAGGTGGTATGATTTTACTTGACACTTCTGGGGGCACAGAGCCTTGGTAGTACAGGGGTTTAAGGCACCCTGTTATTAAGCTGGTTATTAAGACCAGCTGCCTGCAATTACTGCAGGGTTCGAATCTCGCCAAGGCTCAAGGTTGACTCAGCCTTCCATCCTTTCTAAGGTAGGTGAAATGAGGACCCAGTTTGTGGGGGCAATAAGCTGACTTTGTATAAATATACAAAAGGATGAAGGCTATTGCTTAACACACTGTAAGCCACCCTGAGTCTTCGGAGAAGGGTGGCATATAAATCAAATTAAAAATATATATACATATTTTTAACTAATTTAATTTTCACCGAAATCAGGATGAAGTTGCTCTTCCTGTCTAATACAGGATTGGCATAAATAAATACCCAGGCAACGTCGGGTTATCAGCTAGTCTTAAATAATAATAATAATTTTAAAAAAACCACAGCAAAATAATGCATTGATGAATAAAGCCATTCTGATGTCTGATAGACCCAGCTGATTTTCAGTTCAATTTATGGCTGCTTTCCATCATAATCCACCAGACAGGTGAAGCCTCAGTCCAGCTTGAATTGTTGGGGATCACATAAATGACCATTGTGCTTTTCTCACTGAAATCTTCTTCAGCCACAGCAACAGTGTGATTTATCTTTAGATCAAGTCATGGAAGTTACAGCCTTGGTTGAGCTAGGTAAAATTTGGTCATATGAAAGTTAGCCAGGAATGTCTAGAGAAGATTTCCTTCTGCTTTGGTACATTTTGTGGTCATGGTTTCCAGATTAGCTAACGACATTAACAAGTCTTTTGTGACATATATTATTCCCCTCGTTGGAGGGACCGGAGTTGAAATTAAAATAAATTTTTCATCTTACTGTTCATCAATACACACACACACAGACACACACACATACTGTACAATCTTTTTCCCCCCTTTTGCTTCCTCCAAAGTGTTCAGGCTGACACATCCTACAACCAAAGCACGTATGGTCGGTTTTAATCATGATTTGTTGAATAAGCAGTAATGATGACGTTGACTGTACTATGCCATAAACCATTTTGTGCAAATGTAATACCTTACTGTTAGCTGGCTTTATCTGCTAACTATAGTGATTAGTTTTAGTATTTACGACTCTTTATGGCTTATAGAAGTCTGATTAATTTTGCGATTTGCGAAATTTAAACAAGCCAGTTTGCCTTTTTATCTTCTATATTTCTTATTATTGTAATTACTACAGCTTTTTAGATTTCACTGTTTGCATTTACATAGCTTTATATTAATTGTGGTCTTATTTTTTTTTTTTTTATGTTTTCTGGTTTTGTAATATTTTGACTAGTCTTATGTTGCAGTTAAGATTGTCCTTAGGGCATTTGTTATATATATTTTTTTGTGCTGATCTATAATACAATATCTATCTATCTATCTATCTATCTATCTATCTATCTATCTATCTATCTATCTATCTATCCATCCATCTAGCTAGCTATCTTTTATTTATCTTTCTCTTTTCTCTCTTGATATTTATCTATCTACTATTATCTATCTATCTATCTTTTATCTATCTTTCTCTTTTCTCTCTTTATATTTATCTATCTGCTATTATTTCTATCTGCTTCTATTGTCTATCTATCTGTCTATCTACCTATCTTTTTATCTATCTTTTCTCTCTTTATATTTGTCTATCTGCTATTATCTATCTATCTATCTATCTATCTATCTATCTATCTGTCTGTCTGTCTATCTATCTATCTATCTATCTTTCTCTCTTTTCTCTCTTATCTATATCTATCTATCTTTCTCTCTTTCTCTCTTTCTCTCTTTTCTCCCTCTCTCTCTTTATCTATCTATCTATCTATCTATCCCTGACTTCAACAGCATATTGTTTTAAAGCCAAATAAATCCCATTGTACCTTAGTAGATAATGCATGCAATTAGTCACTATATTCACATAGCATACTGTCAACTGTACAAAGTAGGTTGATTGATTATGTGCCATCAACTTGTTTTCAAGTAAATCAAAAGATGGACTCTGATGAAAATTAATAATCCTGTAATTCTCATTGTGTTCTCCCTCCCTCTCTTTTTGTAAAAAAAAATAACCATTTGTATTAGGGAAGTGTTGGTCTTAGACATTTGCACACACGTTCTACACGTCCCAGACTTGATGTATATTTTCCTTCTCATCTCCTCGGGGATGGTTTTCTCCTCACTTTTTCAAGACCACCTTATTTACCCCCTACAGTAAGTCATAAATGGTGCTTTCCAAATTGTAACAAATGGGTTCAGTGAACAAACAAGAAAATGTTACATGAACAAAGCACCAGATTAAGATCAGTCACATTTTCCCTCGAATGGGCATTTGATGTTCAGATCAACGTTTGGAAACTGGGACCTGCCCGTTAGTGCATGAAGGCCTCCTTATGGGTTCATTCTGAACAACTAATGAAAACTAATGTCTGTGAAGCACTTTCTGTCCTAAATTTCTCTTCTGCCTGTTTCATTAGAACATCCCCAATAGTTACAATCGCAGAATGTAAGGATTGGAGATTACCTTGGAAAGAATGCCTTGGTAAAGCCAGACTTGGGATACTGGATTCAGTTTTGGTCACCACGATGTAAAAAAGATGTGGAGACTCTAGAAAGAATGCAGAGAATAGCAACGAAGATGATGAGGGGATGGGAGGCTAAAACATATGAAGAGCGGTTGCAGGAACCATGTATGTCTAGTTTCATGAAAAGAAGGAGTAGGGGTGACATGATAGCAATCTTCCAACATCTCAGGGGCTGCCACAAAGAAGAGGGAGTCAAGCTATTCTTCAAAGCACCTGAGGGCAGGACAAGAAGCAATGGGTAGAAACTAATCAAGGAGAGAAGCAATTTAGAACTAAGGAGGAATTTCCTGACAGTTAGAACAATTAATCAGTTGAACAACTTGCCTCCAGAAGTTGTGAATGCTCCAACACGCGAAGATTTTAAGAAGATGTTGGATAACCATTTGTCTGAAGTGGTGTAGAGTTTCCTGCTTAAGCAGGGGGTTGGTCTGCAGGGGGTTGGACTAGAAGACCTCCAAGATCCCTTTCAACTCAACTCAACTCAACTCAACTCAACTCAACTCAACTCAACTCAACTCAACTACTCTACTCTGTTCTATTCTATTATTCTATTCTATTCTATTCTATTCTATTCTATTCTATTCTATTCTATTCTATTCTATTCTATTCTATTCTATTCTATTCTATTCTATTTAGAATCTAGTCCTTGTTCACAGGAGGAATCCACATTGTTTCTTCATGCTTCAGGATGTTTCTTCCACTCTGCTTTTTCATACATTTGTCCAAGGGTTGAAAAAGTACAGATTCTTCCTTCGTCCTTCCCTAGCTGTCATTGCATTTATCACAATGTCTCCAATTTAGCCGTTTAAACATCTCTTTTGAGAAACTCACCCTAGCTTGAGTTTTAGGATAATAAGAGGAGGAGAAAAATCTTTAACATATATACAGAAGTAATGACCCAGTCCCAATGTTTTGGATTAGAGAAAATGGTCGGTTCAACTCTATGTATTTCACAGTCAAGTCAAATGATGAATCATTGGGTTCATTCGAATATTGTAGGAACAAATATTTCTGTCATTAAAGCCAAAAGATTAAGGACTGAACAGCCCATCTTTGATAAAAGCTCAGTATTAATTTAAACTGTGGCAGGCTTCTTACAATATAAGGGTCAGCAAATAAGCTAATGGTACAACTGGGAATCATTATAATGTTCTCTGTAAACAATAAAATATCTTTCCCAATATTCAGAGCTATAGTTATAATATCTTACATCTGCTATGAAACAGAAGAAGAGGACAAGTAACAGCAGGATGGACAGACTCAGTGGCAAGGGATACATTTGGGGGGGAATTATAGTTGCTAAGCATTAACAAGGACTTTGTGGGACATTAGATTGATTGATTGATTGATTGATTGATTGATTGATTGATTGATTGATTGATTGATTATGTGGCATATCTTTCATCTCTTTGGACCCTGGAGTTGTGCCTTCTATGTGGCCATACCTGCTCTGTAGAACAGCATCTCCCCAGAGATGCTGATGGACCCTGGCACAGTGGTTAGAGTGCAGTACTGCAGGCTACTTCTGCTGCCTGCCGGCTGCCTGCAGTTTGGTAGATCGTACCTCACCAGGCTCAAGGTTGATTTAGCCTTCTGTCTGAGTTGGTAAAATGAGGACCCAGATTGTTGGGGGCAATATGCTGGCTCTGTAAACTACTCAGAGAGTTCTGTAAAGCACTATGGAGCGGTGTATTAGTCTAAGTGCTATTGCTTGGGAAGGAAGGAAGGAAGGAAGGAAGGAAGGAAGGAAGGAAGGAAGGAAGGAAGGAAGGAAGGAAGGAAGTCATAGTGGTGCTGTTGTTACAATGCAGTATTGCAGGCTAACACTGCTCACTGCCAGGAGATTGAGTCTCACCGCCTCAAGGTTGACTCAGCCTTCCATCCTTCCGAGGTGGGTAAAGTGAGGAACCAGATTGTTGGGGGCAATAGGCTGACTTTGTAAACCACTTAGAGAGGGCTGTAAAAGCACTGTGAAGCGGTATATAAGTCTCAGTGCTTTTGTAAGGATCTGGAGACCTAGATGTCTCTCCCAAACATTTGGGCAAGAAGTAAGATGAGCTCTTTCGGTGATGTGATTTTTTTATTATGAGCGTTATTGCTTTTCACCAGGATATCACGGGCTATAGATTGTTATGATGGTTTTAATCTTTGTACACCACCCAGAGTCACTCCTTTGATTACTGGGCATTTTTATAAATCATTCCAATTTGTTATATTTAACTGGGGGAGAAGGAATGGAAAATTGTCAAGTTTTATTGTACTGGAGCTAGGAGGTTTTGTCCCAAAGGAGAAGATGAAGGATGGATGTTTACTATAGCCTTTACTGGAAAAAAAAAATTAAACCCTCCCTATCTTGTCCTTCAATGAAACAAGGAGAAATAGAAAACATCAGCAGCCCCATTCTCTTCTTCTTCTTCCTTTTTTGTTGATTAATGACCCCATAATCCCTTGAGGGGTGGAGTCAGGGCAACTGAATGGAGTTGAGTGTTTACTGGCCGGATGCCCTTCCTGTCACCAATACGGAGAGGTTTTTTTGCAGCAGATATATTCTCATCGTGCCCAGAGAGAGAAATATCAACCTCTACCTAGGATCGAACTCACAGCCTGCTGATTGTGAAGCAAGAGCTCCACCTCTAGGCCACTGTATCACTCAGCCCCATTCTCTTCATGCCACACACTATGTAAAATTAACTCAAAATCAGGAGACGAAGAGAAGACTTACCATTTTTTTCTGAATATAAGACACATCTTTTTCCCCCCTAAAAGGGGGTGAAAATTTGGGTGCGTCTTATACTCCAAACGTAGCCCTGCCCACCCACTGGCCTCCACCCTTTGGCCTCTGCCTCCCAGCAATTTACCTCCTTGCAGCAAGAAGAAACAGCCCATTTCCGCTTCAGCACAGCCTAATTAGCACAAGTTGATTGTCCGTTGGATCGGCCTCCCGACTCTCAGCTGTTTCAGGCTTCAGGGATTGCCATTGCCTATTGCTGCCCAGGCCTCTGCTGCTTTCTGCAAAGAGGTAAATTGCTGGGAGAAGATTTTTTTTTCCCCTTGTGCTAATCAAGCTATGCTGAAAACAAAAATGAAAGTAAAGCAGGCTGTTTGCTGTTTGTTGCAACGAGGCAAAATTGCTGGGAGGCAGAGACAGATTTCTTTTTCTTGTTTTCCTCACCAAAAAAGGTAGGTGCATCTTATAGTCCAGAGCATCTTATACTCCGAAAACTACGGGTATCTTCTATGATTTCTGCAACCTCAGGCCCAAGGTCATGGAATACCCAAAAGTGCCAAAGAAGATGATTAAGTCGGCAGACTTTCCATGACATTGATGTTCTCTTTATTATCTGAGTGACTTAGCCTCTCATGGAAGTAAGGAGGTTCAAGAAGCCCATGCTTCACCAATAAGAACCCCCCCCTCTTTTAGGGAAATTGAGATGAAAACCAATTTCTTGGCCATTCAGTTGAAACACAACAAAGGGGGAAAAAAACGAGAAGAGCAGAATTAAGTATCATGCTTCAATGGACAGATTCATCTATCCACAGTGAATCAGTGCCAAGGAGTGGAAACATATTTCATCCCAGTGTGAAATCTCAGAACAACTTCTCCCAAAAGGAAGAAAATAGGGTTTCCAAAAAAAAAAAAGAAAGAAAGAAAGAAAGAAAAAGAAAAAAAATCCAACAATATTTCTACACGAAGTTCTGCAGTTAGACAGCAGGCTTAGAAGAGAATCTGGAGACATCTCAACTCTTAACTTTCCATTCACCAATATGTCCTTGTTAAATACAAACCAAATAATCAAAAGCTATAATTAACAAGTTTTGTTTCATTTTCTTTTAACTGAACATAGAGAGACCAATACACTAGAGCACAGGGTATTAAAAACTAATGACATTAATATACCGAGACTACAAACTTTTGTCTGAGAGAAATGTCTCCCTTAAAAGACTATGCCAAATTGATTTCTTTCTTTTAAAGGAAGGTTTACTTTAAAGCAAGCCCATATTTTGTTCGGTGTGAATAAATGTCTTGTGGTAACAGCCTGTCTTTCACAGTTAATTGTGACTTGTCTCCTTGGATATAATCATTTGCATAATTGTGATTCTTTTCAATAAAAAAGGGATTATATAATCTTGGAGAAGCAAACATCATAAAATTTAAATTTACATGAAATTAAAGGAATAAGGGCACCATGGTAACAGTACTATTAACTTCTTCCAAAAAGAATATCATCTTTAATATTACATTCCTGGTATTTGTTGAGGGTGGGGGGAAGGGAATCGCTTTCCGATCACACTATTCTCAAATGTCACACAGAATTAAAATATCAAGCCTCACTTTGAAGCTTCAGTGCTGAAATGACTATCAGTTGTAACTTCAAGGAAACACTTGCAATGAAATTCTCAGGAGGTTAGTGTTTTTTTTTTTTTTTCCAAGTTGTGCAATAGAAAAACCACAAGAGAATTAGAGCTCACATTTCTTCGTTCCCCTTTATCATCATACTACATTCGGGACTTTGCTATTCAAGAGATTTGGAGGAATCCATTCTTTCTGAACGGTGCAATGAACTCATCTCTAATTCCTAGATTTATAGGCTCAGCAGTTAAAACAAAATATGGTGTGATTCAGACATTCCCCAAATTCACAATGGGAATGTTTTTTTCTGTAGGGTGCCTGGTGCTCTTTGAACTTGAAATGTTCAAGTGCAGATGTCTCATTTCCAAACTAGGTAATGTCATCAATATTAGAAAGAGTAGGGTTTTTGCTCTCATTTTTTTTGTTTTAATGGTATCACTACATTTTATTGCATTTAAGCACTTTTTTAAAATGCAGGGTGTACAAAAATTAAGACTGAAATTGACTAAATACCGTATTTTTTGGAGAATAAGACGCACCTTAGTTTTTTGGGGAAGAAAATAAGAAAAAAGCTGATTGGCAGGTGGATCGGCCTCCCGGAATACCCCCAATCAGCTGTTCCCAGAGGTGAATTTTAGCAACAGGTTCCTTGGTTGTGAGCTCTGTGCCATGCTTTTTTTTTTTGCTTTTTTTTTCTGCCTCTGAAACTTCTGAAACTTTGTTTCAGAAAAAAACAACAACTTTTTTTCCTGCCTCTGAAAGCCTCCAAAACAGAGCTTCAGAAAAAATGCCTCTAAAGCTCTTTTTGGGGATTTCTTTTCTGAAGCTTCCTTTCTGATGCTTTTTTCAGACTCTGAAACCTCCCTTTGAGAAGCTGGGCAGGGCTACTTTCGGAGTATAAGACGCACCCAGATTTTCACCCTCTTTTTTGGGAGGGAAAGGTGCGTCTTATACTCCGAAAAATACGGTATTTGGTTTTTATATAAATAGGCCATCACCACACTGTGTTGAAATGTAATACTGTTATAATACAACAGTTAAACAGGTGAGTCTACAACATAAGTTGTTTGCAGTTAAATAGGAAACAGCTGAAATGACCATGTTAAAACAAAAAACACTAGGAAACAGGTTGAGATTGTAAGTAGCAACTCAGCTCCTGGGTATTTCAAGTTTTACAGTACACATTAAAAATATTTCTTCCCATCAATACTATACAGCCAAACTGCTCTCATTTTTATATACAACTAGAGTCTTGCCCTGTCGGTGTTAGGGAGATATTCTTGGGGGTTCCCTCTTTAGGTTGTTGTTAACTTGTTTGTCTGAGTTGGTACTTCTATGATTAGGGTATTGCTTAATTCTTGATTGTTGATCTGGTGTTAAACTTGCTGTTTACTCACCTGGGTGTTGACTGCTGGTAAGGAGATGGGATTTTGTTGTTGTTGTTGTTGTTGTTGTTGTTGTTTCTTTTGGGGCTTGTCTCTTTGAGTAGTAGGTAGATGTTTGTAGTGTGACTACTAGTAGGAGACAACCCAGGAGCAAAACACAGCACTCAGAGACTTAGACTTGTAACACTGGTTTATATACAAGAAATATACAGAAATATGCATGGTAGGCAAATACCTGGCAAGCACTCTATCTTCTTCTTAACTCTACATGGAGAACTTAGCAATGGATACCGGACACAAGGAGAGAAAATACACCCTCTCCTGGCTGCCTTATATAAACACCTCTTAAAGTGGTAAAGACTTTTGTGGACCCCTTCATAGTCTAAAACTGGCTATACCAATGCTGATTCATCTTCATTGCATCAGCCTTACATCGCATCAGCTTTACAGCTGGTCGGTTCTTAAGTCTCAATATCTTAACACTCTATGTGCCTGTTGATGGCCAATTTGTCTGAGTGTCAGGCCTCCACACCTTCTCTGACATTTTTGGGCTTGCTAGACTTAGGATGCTCACAGTTTCCCAGTTGAAACTATGGTTGAATCTATCCATATGTTGTGAAATTCAGGAGTTTTCATCGTGTCTTCTGACTGCTAGTTGGTGTTCATGGATGTACTCTTCTGCCTGTTTATTCTACATGGATCTCTTTATAATGACTTAACAGAACTAGATAACCATGATTTAATCAAGTTTTACAAAACATGGACTCACTCACCAGAACCACAATTACAGTATGTGGAACCATAAAGATGCAACTTAAGTCCACACGGATTGGGTCTATCACTCTATCCTAGCTCAATCAACTCATCAGATTGTTTGTCCAGATTAAATTAGAAGAGGGTGAATTGTGTTCATCTCTTTGAGCTACTGGAAGAAAGGCAGGGTATAAATCCAAGAAGCAAGCAAATAAATAAATCATCCCTGTGTATTTAAACATTCATGAAAGCTTATAGGAAAAAAAATTCAGAAACTCTCTACCAAGTATTCACACTATGTACTGTACTATGCGAAAAATCCTCTGTATGCCATGCTAAGGCTGAGGCCCAAGATAGTAACTTAACTTCAGAGTGCAGAATATTTCAATGCTTTTCATACTGCAAAAGAAAAAAAAGAAAAGAAAAGAAAAAACACATTCTAAAATGCAGAAGAGTATCTGCAGAATCATAGGCTATCAATCGACATAAGAACAAATTGCTAAGCTGTTCAAATGTTTAGATGACAGCAGAATCTTCTAACATCCGGCATTAGAAAAACTCTGTCCCCTAAAATTGTCATGCTGCTCTTCACTCAAACAAGAGAGAGACAGAGAGAGACAGAGAGAGAGAGAGAGAGACAGACAGAGAGAGAGAGAGAGAGACACAGAGAGAAACAAAGAGAGAGAGAGAGAGGGAGGGAGGGAGAGAGAGAGACAGAGAGAGAGAGAGAGAGAGACAGAGAGAGAGAGAGAGAGAGAGAGACAGAGACAGAGACACAGAGAAACAAAGAAAGAGAGAGAGAGAGAGAGAAAGAGAGAGAGGGAGGGAAAGAGAGAGACAGAGAGAGAGATAGACACACACAGAGAGAGAGAGAGACAGAGAGAACACACAAACAATAAGTTCTACTGAATCTAGTTGATTTTAGATTGGCATCAACATGCATTCAAATGAGTTATTAGTCATCAGTGATAACTGGCCCGTATAAAACATTGACATTATTAAGCTAAAATACAGTACAGGAATGGTGTGTTTTGTTACGTGTGTAAAGGTCAAGCAAGAATATGATTAAAGAACAGATCTTCTACAGTTTACACAAAAACCATGTTTATTGAACATGCTTAATCAGTTCAATGAAAGACAGAGCAGATATATAGTACTTACATAAAATGCTAAGCTTGCTTTAGCTTAACCTTGGTTTTGTTTTTCATTATGGTTAGCTTGCTCGATTAGTTTATGAATTTGTGTCTTCGGTGAACTCAGACAATGGAATCATGCAGTTGGTGAGAATACAGAGTAGGTTGTTCTTAAAGTAGACCTAAGAAGGAGTTAATGTGGTTTAATAGCAAGCTTGAAGAGCAAGGAACGCTTGAATAACAATCCATTGCTTGAATAGCAAGCAATGAAATGCAGTTTAGGATTGGTTAAAATAACCAGATAGCAATGTCTGAGAGAGGCTAAGAGCATTGCACAATAACCATATGAAAACAGGCCTATTTCCCCTAAGGTCAGTAGAGAAAGACAGGGCTTTATCCACTTCTAACGGGGGACAATTCCCAAAAAGCAAGATACTGGTGAAGTGCCTTCTCCCTGATACCCACCAGTCTCAATGTTCATGGATAGGCTGAAAAACAGTATTGGAGCAAGTAATTTTAAAATGTAGGTGAGCTTTGAAACTTCTGCACTGGTAAAGGTAAGGGTAAAGGTTCCCCTCGCACATACGTGCTAGTCATTCCCAACTCTAGGGAGTGGTGCTCATCTCCATTTCAAAGCCGAAGAGCCAGCGCTGTCCAAAGACGTCTCTGTAGTCACATGGCCGGCATAACTAAATGCCAAAGGTGCATGGAATGCTGTTACCTGCCCACCAAAGGTGGTCCCTATTTTTCTACTTGCATTTTTGACGTGCTTTCAAACTGCAAGGTTGGCAGCAGCTGGGACAAGTAATGGGAGCTCACCCCATTACGCAGCAATAGGGATTCGAACCTCTGAACTGCCAACCTTTCTGATCAACAAGCTCAGTGTCTTAGCCACTGAGCCTCCGCATCCCCTCTCTACACTGATAAACCGATCCAATTAGGGTAGAAAGTTTCAGCTAGCAAAGAATAACTTCTCATGGGGTTGTCCTGTGAGATTTCTCGTTTAGTAGAGATTGAAACTCGTCTCTAAGTACCATCAAATCACAGTTGCTGTTTTATAAGATGGTAGAACAAACTGCGCTTGGCAGAGTGTCCACTTATAATCCCACTTTTCTCCATCGATGGAGCCCCTTAATCGGCCTACTGGGAGAGAAACAGCAGAACAGCTCAAATGGACACTAGGTTGCCAATGGTCATTATCAAGTCCCATAATGAGCTCAAGAAGGCATCGGCAATGAACCCTGGAGGACCAGCGACTAACTGGAGACTGTGTGTACTGAAGTTAAACCTTCATGGTAGCTTGCTGGAGGCAGAGCTACAGATGCATTCCACCTCAGTTAATCAAATTCATCATGATGGTGTTAGAGGAGATCAACCCTGACTGCTCTTTAGAAGGCCAGATCCTGTAGATGAAACTCAAATACTTTGGCCACCTAATGAGAAGGAAGGATTCCCTGGAGAAGAGCTGGAATGCTGGGAATGATTGAGGGCAAAAGAAGAAGGGGACAACAGAGAATGAAGTGGCTGGATGGAGTCACTGAAGCAGTTGGTGTGAGCTTAAATGGACTCCAGGGGATGTTAGAGGAGAGGAAGGCCTGGAGGAACGTTGTCCATGGGATCGCAATGGGTTGGACACGACTTCATGACTAACAACAATTTATTTATTATTATTATTATTTATTTATTAATCAAATTTCTATACCGCCCTATCCCGAAGGACTCAGGGCGGTGAACAGCCAAGATAAAATACAGATAATACAAATATTAAAAAAAAATCCCTTAAAATTATTAAATATTTCGGCCGAAACACAGATTAAAACACCCAATTTATAAAATCACAAATTAAAAAATTTAAAAAAGATGGGAGTTAGGCCAGGTCAGCTTGCTGAAATAGAAAAGTTTTGAGAGCACGGCGAAACGTGCGCAGGTCCGGGATCTTCCGTATCTCTGGGGGGAGCTCGTTCCAGATGGTAGGTGCCCCCACAGAGAAGGCTCCCCCCCTGGGGGCCACCAGTCGACACTGTTTGGCCGACGGCACCCTGAGGAGCCCCTCTCTATGGGAGCGTACTGGTCGGTGAGAGGCTATTGGTAGCAGAAGGCGGTCTCGTAGATACCCCGGTCTGATGCCACAATAACAACAAAGGGAGTCTGGCAACGGTTAATTCAGTCATATGGCTCCATCTTTAATTGGACAGGAGTGGGCGTTTACGGTGATAGGAATAGATGACTTCCAAAAGAACATATTTCTCCCTCCATTCAACTATGCCACCATCAACCCCACAGATCAAATATTCTTTTCACCCAGCAAGCGAAGCAACCTCACCAGACTGATAGAGATACCCTTTTATGATGACCTCATTGCAAATCAGGCAGCGTTCGAGTCCCTTTCTCGCTCTTTACCGAAAGCTGTCAATAAGCAATTATTGGTCAGCCTAATACAAAGCTTTGGACCGTTCCTTTATTCAGAGCCGAAGTTGTTTTCAAATCTGAATGTGAACATGTTTTGAAGATGTGTCTCAAGTTGTTGAAGAAGTTGTGCCTCAAAAGAAGGAAGAGAGGGCTGGGAAGAGAGTTTGTTGCAGTCAATAGCATGAGATGTTTGGCTTACCGAATATGCTCTGTGGGTGGAAAAAAATCCAAAGATCAATTAAAAGGTACAAATTTAGGGTTGTTAATGTTCAATATATTATTATATATTGAAGATTGATTTTCAAATCAATTATTGGCTCAGACCGTTCATCCCAATTGGGCCTTGACACAGACCTGTTCCAGAGTCTTTCAACCAGTGGTAGAATTCAATTTTTTTTTACTACCAGTTCTGTGAGCGTGGCTTGGTGGGCATGGCTTGGTGGAGGTGGCAGGGGAAGGATACTGCAAAATCTCCATTACCTCCCCACTCCAGGGGAAGGATACTGCAAAATCCCCATTCCCTCTTAACTCCTGGAGAAAGGATATTGCAAAATCTCCATTCCCACCCACTCTGGGGCCAGCCAGAAAGTGGTATTTGCCGGTTCTCTGAACTACTCAACATTTCTGCTACCAGTTCTCCAGAACTTGTCAGAACTTGCTGAATTTCACCCCTACGTCCAACTTAAAATATAGGAGAAAAAAACTATTGGAAAGGTGATGTTTATAGACTCATTAAAATCACCTTTGCTTTGTTCTGTTGAAAGAGGTATTCTTTATTTCCCATATTGTTTCACAGATGATATTAAAGTACCCAACAAAATGCCTCGAAAAGCAAGACAGCCACATTAGGAATAGAAAGGAAAACTGCCTTACATCAGATACAAATGTTGGTCAATCTAGCCCAAAGCCTGATACTCTGATTTGTAACGGTTCTCAGGTGGATGTGCTTCATATTACCTGTAACTCAATTCTTTTCGGGAGAAGGTTCTTCAGGCCCTTAAAGTATTTTCAGAAGATTTCAACAAAATAATATCTTCAGAGAATTTCCTGGTAAGTCCTAAACCTGGTAATTTGTGTCTCTAGCGATAACTCTGGATTGTTCCATGATCCATTGCTTTGTGTCCATGGCTGTCCGCAGTATTCTTAGAGTCTTCTTCAATGCAAAGTTCAAAAGTCTAACTAAATGAAAGAGCTACAAATAAAGCCTATTGATGTAGACCAACCAAATTCCATTTGTAACCAATATATCTAAAGTCATGGGTATTTTAAAATCTGGTGGCACAGTGGTCAGAATAATGCAGTAATGCAGGCTAACTCTGCCCACTGCCAGGAGTTCAATCCTGATCAGCTCAAGGTTGACTCAGTCTTTCTCTCAGGCCTGTCAGCCATCTTTTGCATTGGGCCTTCAGGCCTGCCACATTTACTACTGTGAGAAACTGGGAGGGGAGATTGTATGGAGCAAGGGTGATATATAGTCATAATAACATTCTTTTCTCAAGAAGTCAAGGACATCTTGCCCTACACCTGGACAGCTAGAACTGGGAGGCACCTCCAGTTGGGACAGTGCTTTGATTGGATCATGTGATGGACATATGGGTGCTGGGCAGGGACTTGGACTTTCTTTTGGGTGGGGAAAACCTGGAAGCTTTCAGATTCAGGTTTTCCCAGATGTGCCAATATGACATCTCTAATAAAATGGAACTTTGAGGAACTTCAAGCCTTGGAGTTTTCTTTCGTTGGGGGTGTTACTTGGAACCCTGACATTAACCCATCCTTCTAAGGTCGCTAAAATGAGGACTCAGATTGTTGGGGGCAATATGTTGACTCTATAAACCATTTAGAGAATGCTATTGCTAAAACTGGACACTGACAAATCTGAAGGGAACCAGATTAGAGAAGGCTGACCAGACCTTCTGGTAGAGAAGTCCAACATGTGCAGGTCATCCCGTGGAAGGAAGAATTTCATCATCAAAGTTGAATCTGCAGTATTGTGGTTAAATTACCCTGTTTCCCCCAAAATAAGACTTGCCCTGATAATAAGCCCAATTGGGCTTTTGAGCACATGGCAATAAGGCCAAGCGCTTATTTCAGGGTTCAAAAAAATAGACAGGGTCTTATTTTTCAGGGAAACACCGTAATAGTCATTTGGAATTCACTTCCAATTCCCTTTGATTCAAAGTAGAATTTGTTTTGAAATATTGAAACAGTTTGATTCGCGCTAATGATGCGAAAGGGCCCATCAGGTTTATTTGATTTTTAAAACAGTTGGTTTGGGAGAAAAAAAATGCAATTAAATGATTATTTGAATTGTTGCAATGGTCTGTTTAAAAAAAAAATGGGTTTAATCTGAATAATCGATTCGGTTCAGAGATTTGCTCAGTCAATCACCCACATCAAAAACTCTGTGCAGTTCTATTAATTAATAGGCTGGTTCACGAACCTATTTATTCAACAGTCGGATGAAACCCATGGTGCAAATAATTTCATCGTCTTTCTCAATGACTCCAATTATGCTATCTATTCATCTTGGGGGAGTGGGGGGGAGAGAAAAATGATTTGCTATACAAACTTCCTTTTTTCAAATCTTTTTTTTTCCAGAATTGCTCCAATATTTTCCACAGGCAAACATTTTCAAATTAGCCTTTCAATTGTTCCTTCAATCACCTTAAGCGGCAGCTGTACTTCGAATTCAGTTTTTTTGCTACGTGCCTTTATATCTCTATATTTCTCTTTGTAAAGAAATCTGGAGAAGCAGGTGCTAGTAACACTTCAGTTAAATGCCATCTCTCTACACCTTTTCTTTACAACTGGATTCCTTCTCCACTGCTTGGGACTTGCAAGGGATTCAGTAGCTCTGTAGCGACAGCTCGATTGGCCTACACTGCCACCTACCGACTGTTTTGGGTTAGCGCATACTAAGAACCAATTACTTGTTTCGCTTTGAGTTTTCATTTAGGAGACATCATATATTATCTATTTTAAATTGCTTCGCTGGAGGCTATATTCTGCAAATCAGATAAGTACAACAAAACCAACCAGGAATTTTTTTATTTTTTTTGGAACGGTTCTGGATATCATCGAAAACTTATTCGGGGGAAAGAATAAAAGTATGTATTTTATCTGCTTGGAAAAGGAAGCCTAGGATTTTCTGGTGCTAAAGGCAAGACAGCCTCTACTAAAATAAGGCTTGATACAAAGGATGCAACCTGAAGATGTCAAGATGCACCATCACATATATCAACTAAAACGACGAAAGGAATAATTTTCAAGGATTCTTGGGCAGCATGTTATGCTTGCTGCTGAAATGCAGATAATTTCACCAGATAGTTAATTGAGTTCACTTTACTTGGGTGATGTATTAACATTCTTTCTTTTGTGCTATGTAAATTTAACAAGATGAAGCTGGATGAAAGCCCCAATAACATGTTACACACCCACACACCCACAGACACACAAACGCAAAAAAACTAAATCATTCTCAGCTGCCTGCATGTTTAAAAAGATTGTTTTGTTATTGTTTCAAACATCATGATTGTGCACCGATACACTGCATAAGGGATGTGGCTAACACGCTGAGCTTGTCGATCAAAAGGTTGGCAGTTCAGCAGTTCGAATCCCGAGTGCCGTGTAACGGAGTGAGCTCCCGTTACTTGTCCCAGCTTCTGCCAACCTAGCAGTTCGAAAGCACGTAAAAAATGCAAGTAGAAAAATAGGGACCACCTCTGGTGGGAAGGTAACAGCGTTCCGTGTGCCTTTGGTGTTTAGTCATGCTGGCCATATGACCACGGAGACATCTTCGGACAGCTCTGGCTCATCGGCTTTGAAACGGAGATGAGCACCGCCCCCTAAAGTCAGGAATGACTAGCAAATATGTGCGAGGGAACCTTTACCTTTACCTTACGCTTCATATACCTCCTAGGTGGTGGGATACTGGCAGCAAAACATTGGCTTCTGAAGTAGCCTCGACCTTAGAAATCCTATACAGTATTTCATAAAATGTGTTCTTAGGCATGGGGGTCAGATTGCTAGGTGGAGCTCATGAAGTTCTACAGATGGTAGGTTGCTTTTCACCTTGGCTGGCAGTTGTATTACTTTATCGTGGTTATTTTATTTATTTGTTTATCAAATGCATTGGCCACCTATCTCACCACAGGGTAACTCTGGGTGACTCACATTATCTGCAGCGTGATTTTAAGTCTTGTTAGCTGCCCAGAGTCACCCTAATCAGACGAAGGTTCATATTAAATTGAAACCCCCTGAATACATGATGTAACATGAGCGTGCTTGAATTAAATCTGGTCTTTGGTTAGACCAAGATATGCCAAAATTGACTGGTACTGTTGCTACCATTAGCAGGGAATTGTTAGATTCAAAAGAACAGGACCATACATTTAGTTGCAATCAAGTCATCTATAATGGTTGGCCTTTTACAGATGGTGACAATGCCTAGTTGAGCTTAAATGAGCTGTAGTGGTGCAGTGGTTAGAGTGCAGTACTGCAGGCTACTTCTGCTGACTGCTGGCTGCCTGCAATTTGGCAGTTCAAATTTCACCAGGCTCAAGGTTGACTCAGCCTTCCATCCTTCCGAGGTGAGTAAAATGAGGACCCAGATTGTTGGGTGCAATAGGCTGACTCTGTAAATCGCTTAGAGAGGGCTGAAAGCACTGTAAAGTGGTATATAAATCTAAGTGCTATTGCTATTTTCCTTAGACGTTTGACCATTTTGCTTGGAGGAGAGCTCTTGAAGATCCAAAAACATTCAAACTCTTTTGGAGGTCTTCATTTAGCACAATGAAGCTCCCAACTTCATGCAGATATGGCATGTAAAAGAATACATGGATGTTAAATGCAAAGCATTTCCCATTGTCCAACAATCTATACCATAGTAATTAACAAAATATTTCCAGTTAAGGTCAGTATTAGGGTTCCGACGGATGCCCTAATTAAATCATGAGTCTCGAGCCAAGCTTCAAAAGAAATCCAGTTATTAATTAGGAGCTTCATGTCGGCATTTTCCCAAGTGAAGCCAGCTCTGACCCTACATAATTTATGCCCCAATTATGCCCCTCTTTCCTCCCCCCTCCACCCAGGGTGTGTCATCAATCACATTCATCAATGGAGCAATTTCGCGGGTTGTAGAAGTCGCTCCCCTCCGGCTGCTGTAGGTAACCCTGGGATACAGCCTTGAGAGAGATAAGCATGGAATGTGCATCTATCTTTGGCTGCTGTGCCATTTTGCCGATTTCCCATCCCCTCTCTTCTATGGCAACTCAAGAGCAGGCCAGGGATGCTTTGTGAGTTGACAGTCAGCTTTATTTGGGAAAAAAGGGGGGTACTAAATTGATGAGTAGAATATATTTGTATGTGCCACCATTCTCCTATATATTTAGAAGATCTGAACTGTATTTATGATTCTGTAATCAGATATAGTTGTGAATCATTACTGGACTTCATGCATCAAACATATGCAATCCACCACTTGAGGGATGAGTCATTTTTTCCACGGGAGTACAACACATACGGTGTGGGCCTTTTGCACTGTGTTCCAAGAACTAATTGCTGCCAAGATATCATAAAGTCTGCTTCTTTGTAGCTTTCTGTAGCACTGCTTTGTTTTGAATCGTGAGATGCCATTTTCACAGCCTTGTCATTGCGATTGGTCACACATGGTACCTCAAGCGCTCCTTCCATATCTTAGCTGAAAAATTTAATCTTGCCGGTCACAATTGCAGACTGTTGGCTAAAAACACTTTGGGAATGGGATTGAGAGATAAAATCTCAATAAGAGAAGTCAGACGATGGAGTTCCCACGGCATCTGTGAGTCGTGGAAATCAGAGCATAAGGTACAAAGACATTTTTGGTACCTACAGGTCCTGATTTGAAGTGTTTGAATTTTCTTCATTTGCTGCTCCAGAAAACTCGGGATGAATGCAAAGGTAATTTCAATGAAGTGGTATTGAATTACCTTCGCTACCAATTTGCAAATGTGAGCACGCGCACGACATCTCTGAGCATGCACAGGACCTTCTCTGCATGCACAGAGCATCAAAAATGGGAAGTGATGATGTCCAGGCAGTTGGGCGGAGCCTCTCACAGCCACCGCTACCAGTTTGCCCAAACCGGATAAAACCAGCTGAATACCACCACTGATCTGTAGGGATATTTTGCAGCTAAACTCGGTGTTACTTGGTTTAAGCACTTAATTATGTAGATGTGAAATATTTACAATATTTTGTATATTCTTTGGAACTCTGTTCGCATTCTCTGCCTAGGAAAAGCTTAGTAAAAAGAAGCCAGATAGAAAATTCTTAAATAAGCTGTTAATATAGAGATTAACTGGTGCGATACTTAATACTATTAAGTATTGTGGGCCCAATTAGCAAAAGAAAGCTCAGGACCATATTAATTGGAAACATGCAGAAGTGGCTATCCTGCAAGTGGATAGACCATGGTTAAAATGATGATGATTGAGACTCAATGCTAAGCATGAATTAAAATCCAGATCTCTACAGGACCTGTTATTATAACATGCACGATAAATATAGATACACCGAAAGTGAGGAATCCATCTAATTTTCATGATCTCAGCAATTGATCTTTACATTCCACACACTTCTGATCCAATGGTATTCATTTGCCGCTCCCTTTCTCTGGACTTGGAAGATGTAAGCTCTATAAACTGCATTAACAAATGCGGTTACTTTTCATTTCATTTATTCTCCTATCTCGTGCTCACCTTTCACATCTGAAATCTCTTGTGTGTGCACATAATCAAACTTTCCTCGGCAGAAGCTGTCCTTTTGCATTAGGGTTGAGTCAGCCCATGGATAATATTCACCAAGAAGGCCACAAGTCCCCTTGAAAAAAAAAAGAAGAAGAAGAAGACAAAATAGCAATAAACTATTCCTTCACTGTTCTTCCAAATAATATGACAATTCTACTCATTTGAGTATTAGGGACGCGATGGCTCTGTGGCTAAGATGCTGAGCTTGTCGATCGAAAGGTCAGCAGTTCAGCGGTTTGAATCCTGGTTTTTTTTTTTTTTTTTTTTTTTAATTTGATTTATATGCCGCCCTTCTCCGGAGACTCAGGGTGGCTTACAGTGCGTTAAGCAATAGCCTTCATCCTTTTGTATATTTATACAAAGTCAGCTTATTGCCCCCACAACTGGGTCCTCATTTAACCTACCTTAGAAAGGATGGAAGGCTGAGTCAACCTTGAGCCTTGGAGAGATTCGAACCAGCAGTAAATTGCAGGCAGCTGTGTTAATAACAGGGTGCTTTAAACCACTGTAGTACCAAGGCTCTTTTGAATCGTATAACGGGGTGAGCTCCTGTTACTTGTCCCAGCTTCTGCCAACCTAGCAGTTTGAAAGCACGTAAAAAATGCAAGTAGAAAAATAGGAACCATCTTTGGGGGGAAGGTAACAGCGTTCCGTGCACCTTTGGCATTTAGTCATGCCGGCCACATGACCACGGAGATGTCTTCGGACAGCGCTGGCTCTTCGGCTTTGAAATGGAGATGAGCATCGCCCCCTAGAGTCAGGAACGAATAGCACATATGTGCGAGGGGAACCTTTACCACTACTCATTTGACTTTCTGATAGGGTAGACTCAGGAGTGAAATCTAAAATTTGTTACTACCTGTTCTATGGGTGTGGCTTGGTGGGGGGGATAATGTGATTGGATGGGCATGGCCAACTTTTTTTTTTTTTTTTTTTTACTTTTAAAGGCATTTTTTTCCCTACAACCTCATTGGCCGAAGAGGTTGCAGAAAAAAAGCGCTTTGAGAAGCCTCTGACGATCAGGCAACTCAGCTGGGATCGCCAGAGGCTTTTAAAGGCATTTTTTTCCCTACAACTTCTTCGGCTGAAGAGGTTGCAGAAAAAAGCGCTTTGAGAAGCCTCTGACAATCAGGCAACTCAGCTGGGATTGCCAGAGGCTTTTAAAGGCATTTTTTTCCCTACAACCTCTTCAGCCAAAGAGGTTGCAGAAAAAAGCGCTTTGAGAAGCCTCTGATGATCAGGCAACTCAGCTGGGATCGTCAGATCGCCGATCCCAGCTGAGCCGTGCGATCATCAGAGGCTTTTTTTTTTTTTTTTTACTTTTAAAAGCATTTTTTCGGCTGAAGAGGTTGTAGAAAAAATGCTTTTAAAAGTAAAAAAAAAAAAACAGCCTCTGATGATCGCATGGCTCAGCTGGGCATGGGGGGTGGGGGACACAGGGATTTTTGCTACCAGTTCTCCAAACCACCTGCCGCCATCACTACCAGATCTGGTCCGAAACAGGAACATTTCACCCCTGAGTGGACTAGTAATAAGCTCTATTAAGAACTCTACTGTGCAGGAGTTTATAGAGTTGAAAAGTTCTGCCACTCCATTGCTCTTGAAAAAAAACAACACCTGTGTGTTTGTTTCTGTGTAGGTGGGCGTTTTCTCCTTCTCTCTCTTGTGTTCTTAATGAGGTGACCTTCAAGCTCCTTCATGAATACCAAGGAGAAGATAGAAGGCTCTTAGCAATAATGGTCCATCTGTTCTTAACTTTTTGAACATGGCCCTAAATGGCCCCCACTGGGTTAAACCCTTGTTGTTGTTTTTTTACATGCTTTTCATCTTTACTTTCAGCGTCCATTTCTGAAGCAACAAGATGAAAGAGGAGAAGTATCTGAAAACAAACAAAATAAGTCCTTATTTTTAAATCTGCCATGCAGAGCAGCAGGGATCTTATATTTTGGGGAGCTTAATGCACTTCCTAAAATTAAGTTCTTGGTCTGCTAATTTATTTCTCTCGCTGTTTTCTTCCGCTTCTGTCTTCTAGGCAGCTCCTGCCTTCTGAGGCATTCTAACCCCCCCCCCCCAAAATGCAATTCAAACAACTGCAGACTTTCACATTTTTTCATGGGGAGATTAAGTAAGGTTTTCCTTTTTGTCCGAGTGGCCATTTTAAGTTCACAGTTAACCTGCTGCTTTGGAAGGTAACTCTTCTACCACTCCAAGAGGGGCTTTGCATGACAGTCACATCTGTGGGATGATTCATTTCATCAAAGGTATTGCCTCTGCATTGCCTCTGAGGCCTTTGCTGGCACATCTTGTGGTTGGCAAAGACCTCTTTTCAGGCACTTGCAGGTGTAGAAATCTTGGCTAGTGTTTCTCATCAGCTACCAGAAGTAACACGAAGTGAAGCCGTGTAATAGTTTTCCTTTTGCTTGCTTGTGTGTTTGTTTGCTTGTTTGTTTGTTTTAGAAATAGACAAACCATGGAAAGGACTTTCATACAGCTCTCCTTAACATGTTTAGGAAGTCACTCCTTGATCAATGAGGAAAGCAGCCCTTATATACTGTACTTGTGTACTTACGTAAGTGTATTAAAATATATACGCGTAATGGAATAATAGTTGCATTTGACAGGTGCGTGCAGAATTGTAACTGTTAAAGTGATTTATCCTGCGATTATTTTCTAGGTTGTATTTCTTTTTTTCCATTTTTTTTTTTTGTTATTAATCAAAATAGAAAAAGAAAATCCCAGCAGTATCAAAAGCAAAACAAAAACAAAAACACCTTCCATATCTTGGAGTCAACATGAGTCAACAGTGTGCGGCAGCAGCCAAAAAAGCCAATGGAATCCTAAATTGCATTAACAGAGGGATACAATCAAGATCAAGGAAGGTACTAATACCACTCTATAAAGCCTTAGTAAGACCACACCTAGAGTACTGCGTCCAGTTTTGTTCACCACACTACAAAAAAAGATGCTGAGACTCTAGAAAGAGTGCAGAGAAGAACAACCAAGATGATTAGGGGACTGGAGACTAAAACATATGAAGAATGGTTACAGGAAATGGGCATGACTAGTCTAGTGAAGAGAAGGACCAGGGGAGACATGATAGCCATGTTCCAGTATTTGAGGGGCTGCCACAGAGAGGAGGGGGTCATGCGATTTTCCAAAGCACCCGAAGGCCAGACAAGGAATAATGGATGGAAACTGAACAAGGAGAGATTCAACCTGGAAATAAGGAGAAACTTTCTGACAGTGAGAACCGTCAACCAATGGAACAGAAGTTGCCTTCAGAAGTTGTGGGTGTTTCATCCCTGGAAGCTTTCAAGAAGAAACTGGGTTGGCATCTGTCAGAAATGGTGCAGGGTCTCCTGCTTGGGTTGGGGTGTGGGGGTTGGATTAGATGATCTACAAAGTCCCTTCCAATGCTGTTAATCTGTATCTGTATCATATTGTTGCCAAGATAATTGCCTAAGCAGGTCCATGAAGTCACCAGGAGTTGGGGCCTCGAAGGATAATTTTATCATTTTGAAAGGAATGGAAAAAATTGGGTACTTTCTCCATTCTAGACATGCTACTGAGAAGATGTGCTTGGCTCTCTCGTCATATCATGAAAGGAACTGAATTAGAATTGTGTGTGTGTGCCGTGTTTGGATTTGACATTCGGAGGAAGGAGAATGTCTTGAATTCACCAACTATCTTCTTTGTGGCATTGCTCGTTCATTGCAAAACAAACAGAAACTCTACAGTCCAAGCATTGTCAAAACGCTAACTTTTCCTCAAACAATGTTCTACAAAAACTCTCGGGTGCATTAAGTATATATTTTGCGCAAGTGTCCAACTTGGAGAAGGTAATGCTTTCAAGTATCATGACCTTTTTTTTATGCCATGGAGCACTTTAAACCACTTGTGCTTTCTGCTTTGTCAGTTTTATGGTTCAGTTAAACATTACCATTTAAATATATATTGGACTCCTGGAGGAACAGGGGATATCAAGCTGTATTGGGGGGGGGGAGTAGAGAAAGAGGTTTCAAAAAAAAAAAAAACTTTGGGAAAGGTACTACTTGGCATGGATGTTGCTTTGCATAGTACTTGAATGAAATTGGGTTGTGAGTTTGACCAAGCCTAAGATAGGAACTTCAGGATAGGGATCCCTTGCCCAAAAGGAAGGAACTGTGATTCTGTGTCACCTTATCTAACTCTGATTAAAGTATTTTGATTTTTTTTGGGTGGAGAGATGGTGATTTCAAGTAAAGATGAGCCTTAAGTCCTTAAAACAGGGAGGAGGGACAGAGAGAGAGAGGGAGAAAGGGAGAGGGAAAGAGAGAGGAAGGAAGGGAAAGAGGGAGAGAGGGAGAGAGGGAGGGAGGGAGGGAGAGGGAGGGAGGAAAAGAGGGAGAGAGGGAGGGAGAGAGGGAGGGAGAGAGGGAGGGAGAGATGGAGGGAGGGAGGGAGGGAGGGAAAGAGGGAGAGAGGGAAAGAGGGAGAGAGAGAGACTTACACACATACACACACACACACACACACACACACACACACACACACACAAAGCATATTCACACGCAATTAAATTAACCAGATTAGTCAAATCTACCCTTTGGGTAGAAATCTTTGAGAAGAATCTTCAAAGTATATTCCACAGAATATTTTTGAAACTGGTGTGACAGTTTGATGAATTTCTGAGCATCCGATCCAATTTGAAGCTTGAACTGTAAATTAAGATCAGATCACTTCACACAGAATTACAAATCTGAATCAAAGTGGATTGACTTGTCAAATTGCAAATTCAAGCTAGATCTTGGAAGGGTTTCGACACAAGAGACAGACAGAACTGAAAGATGTGGGTGTTATCTGAGCTTGGTTGTTTTCTTGATGTTTTACAGATAGTTGACAGATCGCTAGAACATAGATAGATAGATAGATAGATAGATAGATAGATAGATAGATAGATAGATAGATGTTAAATGTTAAATGTTAGATAGATGATATATAGATAGGTGATAGATAGGGATGATAGATAGATAGATAGATAGATAGATAGATAGATAGATAGATAGATAGATAGATAGATAGACAGACAGATAGATAGATAGACAGACAGATAGATAGATAGAAGGTAGGTAGGTAGGTAAGTAGATAGATAGATAGATAGATAGATATATAGATAGATAGATAGATAGATAGATATTCATTTGACAGAATTTGAAATCCACGTACATCAGAAGATAAGCTAAAGGCCATGAAACTCAACTCACTACTTAAGATTCTTTAGGCAAATCTTTTTCATTGCTGAAGTGGGCTATAAATTCTGAAAGAACTGCAGTAACACATGGAACACATCCTGTTCTCAACTTCTAGCATACTAATGCTAAAGACAAAGAAATGATGTTCAGGCTGATGAACACATTAAAACTGGAGATCAACCCAAAGATTACAAACTAAGAATGGAAACGACACCATGTTCCTCTCGCTTTGTCTAAAAAAAGAGAGAGAGAGATTAATGTGACTAATCGACTAATCTATTATAGTAACTATTAATGTTTGTTTTTGATGCCACTTTTCCACATCTGTTGCAGATATTTGTAATCAGATTCGTAAGTTTTGTACTGATTCCCGTGCGAAGCTGATAGATTGTCTTTTGTGGGAGCTTTTGCCTATAATAGATAATCCTAGCCTTCTTTCAAAATTCAAAATATTTTTTTTTTAATTTGATTTATATGCCGCCCTTCTCCGAAGACTCAGGGCGGCTTACAATGTGCTCAGCAATAGCCTTCATCCTTTGTATATTTATACAAAGTCAGCTTATTGCCCCCACAAACTGGGTCTTCATTTCACCTACCTTAGAAAGGATGGAAGGCTGAGTCCACCTTGAGCCTTGGCGAGATTCGAACCCTGCAGTAATTGCAGGCAGCCGGTCTTAATAAGCTTAATAACAGGGTGCCTTAAACCTCTGTACTACCAAGGCTATTCCCACTGAACCAGAAGATTTGATTCTGTGACTGTCCTGTGCATTTTGGTGGAGGGCAGCATGTTGTTCTTATGAATTATGTTGAGGGTATATGTGGATTGTGCAAGGAGGCGAACAAACTGAGAAGTTCAGAATAAAACACATCATTCATTATCACCCTGCAGTTAATTCCCCCTCCACAGGTATCATCCCATTTTTCCTACTCTTTGTCAGAGAAGAAGAATTGGGACCACACATTAAGTTCCAGTTAAGCTAATTTATCGCTCACGCCGATGCACAAGAATCTCGATAACTAACGGTCAGCACTAACTTGGCGACAGATAAGAGTTTAATGGAATTCAAGAGAGAGCTGGACTTAGTTCGCTTGCGGGAACTTAACAATTCCAGGCTTATTACTTTCTTGACTCCACCCCACACTCTGCTTTGTCTTCTCCTACAGCCTTATAATCACTAAACTTAATGTAAACTTGTTCTACATTATTAGCTACTGGCAATGAATATTCAGTGAATTCAATGAATTCACAAGCACAGAGGCATCAAATTTCCCGTTCTTGTCTAAATAAATATCATTCATACACATACAAACACACACACACTTTATTTACTTACTTACTTATTTATTTACTATTTAAATATATTTAAATATACTGGTGTATATACACCACTATATTTAAATATATTTAAATAGTAAATAACTATTTAAATAAAATATATTTAAATAAAGATAGTAGTTACAATGTACCAGAGGTGGATTTCAGCAGGTTCTGACCAGTTCTAATTTTGAGTAGTTCGGAGTAAAAATTCTGACTGGCCATGCCTCCATCTATTCTCTGCTTCCCAAGTTCCAGCTGATCGGGAGGAAATGGAGATTTTACAGCATCCTTCCCCTGAAATGGGGTGGGAATGGAGATTTTACAGTATCCTTCCCCTGCCATGCCCACCAAGCCACGCCCACCAAGCCATGCCATGCCCATCAAGCCACACCCAAAGAACCGGTAGTAAAAGAATTTGAAACCCAGCACTGCAATGTACCATTGGCATAAAGCTATTTGGCTTGTAAGAGGATGAGTTACTAATGCTGTTGACTTTCAGTTTTACTCTGAGTGGCAATTATTTTCTTCCAAGGAAGTTTTTGACATTGCAAAATCTGTCCTTATGTCCTTTTCACTAACATTATTTCTTTACGCTAAAATAAGGAAAGAAAATTCAAAAGTAAACATGAGGGTTTGTTTTTTTTTTTAATTTTTCCTAGCCTATTCATTAAAGCCTGAAGGGAAGCAGAAAATCCAGGTGAAATGGACAAAAATGCTCATAAAAATAAGCAAAATGACTGAAATAAGAAATCACAAACACAGTATTATTTTATTTTTTTAATGCAGATCATCCATAATGTCAGTTCTGACCAGTGGTGGGTTCCTCCCGGTTCGGCCCGGTTCGACCGAGCAGGTAGCGGTGATGATATGATGTCAACGAACTGGTTCTCTTTGTTCGAGAGCTGGGCCCTCCCACCCGTCCCTGTGTTATTCTTACCTTTTATTTGGCCCCACCCCCAATCTATTTGCTGCCTCCCGAGTCCCAGCTGATCGGCTAGAAGGAAAAAATACTGTTTAAACTCTTGCCGTGGGGCTTCAAAGGGCCACCCTACAGCTGATCAGTGTTAAAAGGCAGTGTGCTGGTGGACTAGTGTGCTCAAAAAACAAATGGGTAGACTGGTGCTTCCAAAAACAAATGAGTAGACTGATGCCTCCAAAAACAAATGAGTAGACCGATGCCTCCAAAAACAAATGGGTAGACCGGTGTCTACAAAAATAAATGGGTAGACCGGTGTCTACAAAAACAAATGAGTAGACCGGTGCCTCCAAAAACAAATGAGTAGACCAATGCCTCCAAAAACAAATGAGTAGATAGATGCCTCCAAAAACAAATCGGTAGACCGGTGCCTCCAAAAACAAATGAGTAGACCAATGCCTCCAAAAACAAATGGGTAGACCGGTGCCTCCAAAAACAAATGAGTAGATAGATGCCTCCAAAAACAAATCGGTAGACCGGTGCCTCCAAAAACAAATGAGTAGACCGGTGTCTCCAAAAACAAATGGGTAGACCGGTGCCTCCAAAAACAAATGGGTAGACTGGTGTCTCTAAAAACAAATGGGTAGACCGGTGCCTCCAAAAACAAATGAGTAGACCGGTGCCTCCAAAAACAAATGAGTAGATAGATGCCTCCAAAAACAAATGGGTAGACCAGTGCCTCCAAAAACAAATGGGTAGACCGGTGCCTCCAAAAACAAATGAGTAGACCGGTGTCTCCAAAAACAAATGAGTAGACCGGTGTCTCCAAAAACAAATGCGAAGACCGGTGCCTCCAAAAACAAATGGGTAGACCGGTACGGCTCTGCAAGCAGTTAAAAGCCTGGTAGACCAGTACCTTTGCTAAATACTAAAGAATTGTTTGTCACATGACCATCAAGCCACGCCCACAAAATAAGCCACACCCACAGAACCAGTAGTAAAAATTTTTAGAACCCACCACTGGTTCTGACATCTCCACATGCAATCCATTCTCAATTTCATTTTTTGAACTTAACTCTGCATCTTATCTATTTATGTGATAATTAATTCATTTCTTCATTCAACTCATGACTTGCCCTTTGGTCAAAATTCTAATGCTATCACCCAAAAGAAAACCATTAAAAAAAAAAACCCAACTCTGATACAAGTCAATTAAATGCAGTCTGCGTTTTTTTTAAAAAAAAGCTTCGAAACCAAACTTCCCAGAGCAGATAATAATATGAATAGCAAAAAATGACCAAAGAGATTTAAATAAAACAATTCATCCAAGAGGAAGAATTGATTTAATGTGCAACATTAAAATTACAAGTGGTTGCCAAAACTGCACCTGAGAGAAGGAAAACTGTTGGTGGGTTTTGTGAGAAGATTTCACAATTAAGCGACAAACGCCGAGACCTTAATATCATTTCCTAAATGAACCGTTTTTCTGTTTTACATACATATCTCCAACTCTATATACAGAAGCCTCCAAATATCACTGCTACTGATGAAAAAATTGTGACCTAAACAACCCTCAATCTATGTATGAGGAAGTATGTGTGCATGTGTATTTACATATGTGTGTGTGTGTGTGTGTGTGTGTGTGTGTGTGTGTGTGTGTGTGTGTTTCTTCTAGCCAGGTTTTCCCTACGTAGCCAAGGTTTTTTTTGTAGCTCCAGCTCAGTAGAATCTCATCTACTCGGTTCTGGGCTTTTTTCTTTTCTAACACCTAGCAAGCTCTCACTGCTAGGTGGGAGACCTAAATAGATCCATTTCTAGCTCGTTAGCTGTCATCAGTAGGCCACACCCATATCCTCCCTGTAAAGGCACAGTATCAATTTTCTATATATATGTGTGTGTGTGTGTGTGTGTGTGTGTGTGTTTGTATTCATCATCACAATCTCTATTTCCTATGTCAAGGCCAATTGAAAATGGATATATTTCTAGTGCAATTTTTTTTTCATTTTTTGGCAGCCAAAATTAGCATCCATCTGGGTGGGTGGTTTAGATAGCCTTAAAACATTGATAAATGCTCTCCGTTGCCATCCGTTCCAACTGCAGATTAACCAAGCGACAATTGCCCTTTTTCTAAAAAAAAAGAAAGAAAAAAAAAACCTTGATAAGAGCCACCTCCGAAAATAGGTTTATTGAGCTAAAATCATTTCAATACACATTTAGGATTTGAGGTTTCCTTTAATGGAAGGCAAGATTAAAAATGCGTGATGTGTTTGGAGACCGACTGTCTCAACACAGGGCTCTGGGAGATGCCAAAAAGCATCCGTTGTTGATGGTAAGTAAAATTCACTCGGTCATTTATCGTTTGCGATTGGTAGCATCGCAGGTGTTGTTTGGCAGCCTCTGAATACTCCGTGCAGCGTCCCTTCTGTGCTAGCCGCCGAGACTAAGAGCAGCGATAAACTAGATTCATCAAAATAATCTGTACTGGTGAAAATATCGGCAACCTTTTAACTGCTGCTGAGCATTTTGTCATTTGGCCGAAAGGGACACTTGCTGAAATCTGCACACATTTCACAGCAAATTAAGGTATTAAATGCATCCTGTCTTCTGCTGCTTGAGTTACTTTTTAGATTTCTATTCTCCTTTCCTCTCCAGGAGGTTCAGGAACCAGTAGCCCACCATCTCCACCCTGTGTCAGCCTTGTGAGAATTTGTGTGGTTCAACAGACATTTTAATCTGAGTCTCTTTTCAATCCTAGTTCAGCCCAATTAAGAGCAATTCTGTCCGTCCATCTGTCCATCCAATCTTCCATCCATCCATCCATCCATCCATCCATCCATCCATCCATCCATCCATCCATCCATCTCTATTCTCTCTGTGTGTGTGGGTACATGCATACTGTATATTTATCTGTACCTCTGTGTGTGTGTGTGTTTGAGGGGTGAAATGCTACTGGTTCACACCGGTTCTAACGAACCAGTAGTAAAAAAAAATTCTACCAGTTCGTCTGAACTGGTATTTCCGATGAGCAGCTGTGCCACATGATTTATATTTGCTAGAAAGCAGGAAATCCTGCTAACGAATCTAAATCGTACGGCACAGCTGTTCCACCCCCTCTCTGTTCGACTTACCTTCTTAAGCTTCCTTTTTCCATGCTGCATGGTAGGGCCTGCGGTGTGCCTGCGTGCGCAGTGCAGGTTTGGTGCAGACTGTGCATTGTTACGTGCACAGTTCGCATTTGGCATGCACTGTGCATGCACACGCAGTGAACTAGTGGCAAACCTTGGAGGATTTCACCACTGGAGTATTTGTGTATACGTGTGTTTGTACACCTACACACGTACATAGGAGCTATTAGAGATGAGCTGATCTAGCTATCAGAGGAAAAACAAAAACAAAAAAAATTGATAACTATAGCAGCCAAGAATATGTGTTAGAATTGCCAACAATATTTTGGAACACCTGCAATTTCAGAACAATTTTCAGAGGTATCCAAAAAGAAAATATATGATAATATTGCAGTAGGTATAATTAAGGTTAAGACAATTACAACCAGACAATATGTAGAGAGTGAGGGAGATGACTTTCATGGAAATATGCAAGAACTATTACCCAGGCAAAAGTAACTGAAATAGATACATATATTTTAAGCGCAAAGCAGTGAGGTAACCTTTAGAAGCATCTCAGGCAGCTATTTCTCTGTTCCACCAGTGTTTATATGGAAGGACAATATGATCAAGAGTTGCAAGGACTGGGTATGTCTAGTCTGATGAAAAGAAGGACTAGGGATGACATGATAGCAATGTTCCAATATCTCAGGGGCTGCCACAAAGAAGAGAAAGTCAAGCTATTATCCAAAGCACCTGAAAGTAGGAGAAGGTGTAGGGTTTCCTGCCTGAGCAGGGGGTTGGACTAGAAGACCTCCAAGGTCCCTTCCAAATCTGTTATTCTATTCTATTCTATTCTGTTCTGTTCGGTTCGGTTCGGTTCGGTTCGGTTCGGTTCGGTTCGGTTCGGTTCGGTTCGATTCGATTCGATTCGATTCGGTTCTGTTCTGTTCTGTTCTGCTCTGCTCTGCTCTGCTCTACTCTGTTCTAATTCTACTCTACTCTACTCTACTCTACTCTACTCTACTCTACTCTACTCTACTCTACTCTACTTCTACTTCTACTTCTACTCTCCTCTATTTCTATTTTGCTCTACTCCTATTCTATTCTATTCTACTCTACTCTACTCTACTCTACTCTACTCTACTCTACTCTACTCTACTCTACTCTACTCTACTCTACTCTACTCTAATTCTATTCTACTCTTCTCTTCTCTTCTCTACTCTACTTCTACTCTCCTCTATTTCTATTTTGCTCTACTCCTATTCTATTCTATTCTATTCTACTCTACTCTACTCTACTCTACTCTACTCTACTCTACTCTACTCTACTCTACTCTACTCTACTCTAATTCTACTCTACTCTGATACTGTTGTTTCCTTTGCACAATATATTTGAAAGAATGAAGAAAAGGATCCTTAGCCAAACCCAGTGGAACACAAATCATTTAATTCCACAGGGTCTGCCTTAACCCAAACAGTGACTGTCATGTCAGTCACTTATAGACTTCAAAATCAGGGAAGGGAGAATAGAAGCTGCAATCAGTCAGAGATCCAACCCCCCCACACCCAGGAAGAGAGTTCATCCTAATTTAAATTCTACCCATCGCTCCTTTAATTGACCACTGACTCTTTATACAAATCTGCCAATCTTCTTGCCACGAAAACAATAGTCGTTCCCCCAGTATTAGTGGTGTGACAATTTTAAAACTCCGTAGGAAGCACAAGATACTGAGGGCATGGACGTACAAACCAATACACACAACCTCCTTGCCTCCAAGAAGACAAGCAATTGAAACGCACCAACCCTTCTGTTTTTGCAAAAACAGTACCAGGTTGCTAAGTAGCTGCTTGCTACACATTAGCCCTTGTACACAACTGTTCAGAGAGCTGAAGGACAGGAAAGGTTAAAGAGCAGGGGGAAAGGTCAAATCAGATAAGCAAAAGTCCATATTTCATGGAATTACTGGTTTACTCATCACTTTTCCTTGCCGTTTGACAGGCATCCGAGTGATTAGGTTAACGTCTTCAAATAGATTTATAGGCACCAGAGAATTTTTTATTCAACTTACCCTTGTGGGAAAGTCTTGGTATAATGTTTTTATTGCTGGCAGTTGTGATTTAAAAATAAATAAATAAAAGGTTTCACAGAATAATGAGACCCAGAAAAAGGTATCAAAGTCAGGTGGATAGATTTGCAGTTCCAGATGCAAATATTCACAGCTGCACTAGTATTAGAACACAAGACCAATTAAAAGACTGATCCTTTCCCCCAAATTTTCCAAACTCAAAATCTGGGTCCGTGCATAAGATGGACATTAAAACATATACCATATTTTTTGGAGTATAAGACACACTTTTTCCCCCCTCTAAAAGAGGGTGAAAATTTGGGTGCGTCTTATACAACGAGTGTAGCCAAAAATGTGAGGCACGGAGGAGGCAATGGTCTATGGCAATCCCTGTAGCCTGGAACAACTGATTGGGGGTGTTCCAGGAGGCCGATCCACCCACCAATCAGCTGCTCATGCTGAATCAGGCTGCAATAATGTGCTGAAGCTGACCACAATGTTTGCTATTTGCTGCAAGGACTGTCAGATTTTGCAGCAGCAAGCAAAACACAAGCAGAGGAGAGGAGTTTCAGTTTCAGTTTTAGTTTCAGAGATCAGCACAGCAAGCAGCTTTAGAACAATTGACCTAAGCCACACCCAGGCTCCTTGCTGTCTCCTTCCTTGTTGCTCATACAGCAAATACTGTTTCAGTTTCCAAACAGTCTCACACACTGACAGGATGCTAGCCAGATGAATACCCATGGATGCTGGTAGGCAGAGGCAGAATTTTTTTTCTTATTTTCCTCCCCCAAAACTAAGGTGTGTCTTATACTCCGGAGCATCTTATACTCTGAAAAATATGGTACTTAGGACTCCATGGCTCAACTTTGTATGTAATTTTCTGGCCCAAGCCCAGAGAGGAGACAGAGAGATCCAGTCAAGTTCAGTTCTTCATCTGCTTACATCGAATAGACAGAATCTTGTCAAACTAAAGGTATAAATTTCTAACCTCCTAGATAGAGTATATCCTGGGAAATTCTAGGGTGTCCTTATTGCTGAATATCTTCCCCGCTTCTCCATTCAGCTCAAGACTGCATGGGTCTGGGGGTCTCTTTCAGAGCTGGCAGCAGAATAGGACAGTGAGGAGGTTGGGGAGGAACTTGGGCCAGTCCTGGAGGCTGGGGAAAGCTTGGACGAGGGCTCTGCATTGGAGGCAGAGAGGGAGTTAGACAGCAGTGAGGCAGAGGAACAGCTGGAGCCTGTTCCCAGGGTGCGCATGTGCAGAGTTGCCAGAAGACAACAACAACTCAGAAAGCAGGATCAACTCAGGAGTGAAGCCACACCTTGGAGATGATTGGCCCCTCCCATAGGAAATAAAAGAGGAGTGAACAGGGAGTGGGCTTTTGCAGGAAACCATTCATTCCGTGACTCTGAGAGACTCTGTTCCAAGTTTTGTCTTGTACTGCAGTTGGAAACAAATTATGTCACAGCTTGCCAAACGAGATAAGGCATGTTGAGAAATATTCCTTTGAAAAACTGTTTGGACAAACTTTGATGACTGTGAATGAATGTAATTCACAGTCATGTAAATAAAAGAGGTTTTGCCAGTAATTCCTGCCTCCTGCTTGTTAAGGGAGCCTAGGTCAGAACAAAAGCTCTGAATTGCCAAAAGCTGCCCCATCTGCTCCCAGAGGTGCACATTTCTTCACAATAATACAGTGAGGGTCCCTTGGTGCTCTCTAAGCATGCTTGTTTTCTTGCAGATGTTTCATTACCCAAACTACCATATTTTTCAGAGTATAAGATGCACCGGAATATAAGACACACCTTAGTTTTGGGGGAGGAAAATAAGAAAAAAGCTGATTGGCAGGTGGATCGGCCTCCTGGAATACCCCCAATCAGCTGTTCCCAGAGGTGAATTTTAGCAACAGGTTCCTTGATTGTGAGCTCTGTGCCTTGCTTTTTTTTTCTGCCTCTGAAACTTCTGAAACTCTGTTTCAGAAAAAACTTTTTTTCCTGCTTCTGAAAGCCTTCGAAACAGAGCTTCAGAAAAAAAAACTTCTTCTTTTCTGAAGCTCTGTTTGGGGGCTTCTTTTCTGAAGCTCTATTTGGGGGCTTCTTTTCTAAAGCTCTGTTGGGGGCTTCTTTTCTGAAGCTTCATTTCTGAGGCTTTTTTCAGCCTCTGAAACCTCCGTTTGAGAAGCTGGGCGGGGCTACATTCGGAGTATAAGACGCACCCAGATTTTCACCCTCTTTTTTGGAGAAAAAAGGTGCGTCTTCTACTCTAAAAAACACAGTAGGTAACATCATCCATGCTCATGATGATCATTATCCCTGAGGATGTTAACCTAGTTTGGGTAATGTAACATGCCTGCAAGAAAACAACCAAGCTCAGAGAGTACCACGGATCCCACAGTTCAATGCTGAAGTACAAATATTTTCCTTTATAAATACAGTGGTTTTGCAAAGCATCTCCTTGAAATGTTAAAGTACGGTTGCACAGCTAACCACAGCCTGGCACAGAACTTGTAATGAAGGAAGGGGTTCATAAACTGATCTTAACTTCGCTTTACTCTTGCCTCCCTTGTCAGGGCATTTATTAATCCCATGTTTGGCTCTGGGACTAATTACCCTGGTTTAATTAGAGGAGATGAATCGAGGCTCCTCCTTGTTTGCAATATTCTGAAAAAGAAACGCGAAGAAAGGTTTCTAATAAAACTCATTTATTTGTTATAAAGAAAATAAAACACCTCACTAACTAAGAAAAGTTAATTGCTACATTTTTGAAAGTAATTCTTGCCGGCTATCTCAGCCGGACCTTTCTGGAAAGAGAACAAAGGAAAGAGTGTGAAGCAAGTGAAGGAATGTGAAAGAATGTGGGTGGATACGGAAACACGTAGTTTACTGATAAGAAGTTGGCAAGCTACGGAGAGTCTGACAGTCCAGAAATGATGAGTTCAGCTGGCAAATAAAATAATGCAGTGACATCCCTGATATACCGAGTTGTGGCATTAGTCCTGCCATGAATGCCGTAATCAATAAACCGATAGGACATACATTCACCTGATGCGTAGTATTGGCTGCTGTCTTATCCGTCTTTGGCATAATGAAAATGGCGTAAACTACGATTATTTAGATACAATTCAAGGTAAAATTCATTTGATGTTAATGGTAGTGTGGGTTATGGATGATTGGCAGAACAGTACAGTCTTCTCTCTACTTTGTAAATGGATTGTTGCACGTGTCGTAATTTCTAGCTTGAGATTGTAGATCATGTCCAGCTTCTATCCAATGGGGGAAAAAAAATTGAGCAATTAATCACTACATTTGATCAATACCTTTTTTTCTATCAGTGTATCTTTCAGTTCTCCCCGGTAATTCTTCTAGCTAGCTAAAAGCGTAAATTCCTCTTGCTATATTATCCAGCGGCAGAATTTATTCCGAAGCACTTAGGGCAGCAACTCGTCTTACTTGCCCAAATTATGCTATCAACTTTGTCTCGTATTAATGAATTGGCTAGTTCTGCCAAAGGATTAAGAGGCATGTGCCTAGTCCATAAAGCATTTCACCCAATCTCTTTTTTTTCTTCTTCTTCCCATCAAGGCAGGTTCCGTTGAAGGCAATTTCTTCCTGGATTTTTTCTCTCTCTCTCTCTCTCTCTCTTTTTTTTAAGATTGTATATTTGGAATCCAAAACAGACGAAGTATGAAGTACAAATCCCCAGCTGGAGCAAAGACAAAACAGATGCCTTCACAGATTCCACTATAACTGTCTTCTACGAGATGTCCATGAGAGCCATTTGTCCCGAACTATGATGGCTTGCAAACTGGCAAACCGGTTCTTAGTCTAAGGTGCCTAAGGAACCATCAAGTGTTGGCTGTTGATATGTTTTGTTTATTCACCAGGGCAAGCTACGTTTTGTGTCGGTAACTCAACTGAAGTGTCTTGAGTGCTGTGAGATTTCATAAAACATTGTAATAGGCAGAGTGTGAGCTCACGTTGCAGTTTTTTTTTTTTCCCCACTCGCCTGGAATAACCGAGCTTCCTGCCTTACTAGGGAAGAAATAAATAGCACGGCAAAAGTGTAACTTCTCTCCATTTGATCCAGGGAGAAGGACTATTAGCTAAAATCTAGACAATTGGTTGTTATTAAACTCAAGGCCCATTCGTACCTCTGGCTGTGTTTAATGTGAGCCACAGATAATCACTCGGCAGAAACACCAACTAAAGCAATTACAGATCATTCCGTCGAAGGAAAGACCTGCATCCGGAAATTCAGGGTTAAATGCAGGACTGGAAGTCTGGAAAAAGGAAATGTGAATTTAGCTTTTTTTTGGGGGGGGGATTTTGAGAGAAGGACAGAGAACCACAGAAGAAAAAAGATCAAGAATTGAATCAGGTGTTTCAACTGGAAGAAGCTGTAGGGTTGTTTTGGCCTGTACGAAAAATATTGTAAAGTATTCTCTTCTTGTTTTTATTTTCTCATTCTTTCAAAGTCTAATTTATTAGGAGTTTTCAATCAGCCTATGCCAGTGGTGAAATCCAATTTTTTTTTACTACCAGTTCTGTGGGCGTGGCTTGATGGGCGTGGCTTGGTGGGTGTGGCAGGTGAAGGATACTGCAAAATCTTCATTCCCATCCCACTCTGTGGACAGCCAGAGGTGGTATTTCCCGGTTCTCCGAACTACTCAAGATTTTCGCTACCGATTCTCCAAACTGCTCAAAATTTCCACTACCGGTTCTCCAGAACTTGTCAGAACCTGCTGGATTTCACCCCTGGCCTATGCACATTCTAACAACCAATCCAAATTCCAGAGTTTAAAAAAAATTAAAATGTGAGAGTTTTCTTGACTGCGTTAATATACTTTAACCCAGCTGTTGTTTTGCTGTTTGGCCAAGGAAGACACAGATTTAGAGAATTAAGTTTTTGGTAGATATATATGAGATATATATGGATGTTGTGTCTATAACTGAATTTGGTATAGAGTTTTCTCCGCACAAATGCTCAGTATATTGTAACTAGTTTATGTTTCACATATATCACAAATGGAGAGTTCATCATCTGATTTTACATATGATGACTTTTCGCATCAAAATCTGCCAGTATTCAAAACTGCAGATATGTTTATTACCAAAATGCTAAACAAAAATGAATATTGATGCAATGCTATTCAGTCATCTTTTTTTTTTCATGAAATCTACATATGTATCTGAAAGCTGGAAATTACCAAGACATGATGATGCATACTGGATATGTTTCAATTATGGATTAATTTCAGTAATTCAATATTTGCAGGAAAAACAATGGCTACCAACCTGCCTTCCATTGAGGACCTGTATACTGCATGAGTCAAAAAGAGGGCTGTGAAAATATTTACAGACCCCTCACTTCCTGGATATAAACTGTTTCAACTCCTACCCTCAAAAGGACTCTATAGAGCATTGCACACCAGAACAACTAGACACAAGGACAGTTTTTTCTTGAATGCCATCACTCTGCTTAATAACTAATTCCCACAACACTGTCAAACTATTTACTAAATCTGCACTACTATTAATCTTCTTATCGTTCCCACCACCCATCTCCTTCCACTTATGACCGTATGACTGTAACTTTGTTGCTTGTATCCTTACGATTTATATTGATATTGTTTCTTGATTGCTTATTTGTATCCTATGACTATCATTAAATGTTGTACCTTATGATTCTTGATGAATGTATCACCAAGACAAATTCCTTGTGTGTCCAATCACACTTGGCCAATAAAAAATTCTATTCTATTCTATTCTTATTTTAAAACTCTTGTCCAGAGTAAGAGTACAAGGAAGAAGAACCTACAAGATGATAAAGGAACTAAGGAATGGGAGAAAGAAGAACTGCTTATTTCTGTTCTTTGGCTGAACAATCAGTTAAACACACAAAGTTACAAATTGGGAAAATGTGAGTTCTAGTTCTGCCTTAGTTATGAAGGCCAAATTGGCTGATCTTGGGCTAGTCATATTCTCTTAGCCTTAGGAAGGAGGCTTTTTCCAAGACTGACTTGAGGGCCTAAAAATAATTAAATAAATTCAGAGGCTAGACTGGAAAGTTAACGCCTGACCCAGGCTTAACAGAATCACAAAACCAAGTCCTCGTCCCAATAAACCCCTTTTATTTAATTTACAGTGAATTCCTCTCCAGCAAAGTCTTTACCTCTCCCACAGTCTTTCAAGATAGTTCACAATTACCGACCTTTATCAGGCTTGGAGAGTGGCCAGGCCGATATCTTTCAGACTCTGCAATACTTGGCAAGAATGCAGGGATGAACTAATTGTCTCCTGCAAACTCCACTCCCCTTTTGCTCCTCTTTTATTCCCTCTGGGAGGGACCATTCACCGTCCACCTGTTGCCTTACTCCCAAGTCGACCCTTGTTCTTTAGCTGTTCCCTTCGTCTGGCAACTCTGCACATGCACATACTGGGAACAGGCTCCAGCTGTTCATCTGCCTCCCTGATGTCTGACTCCAAAGGCAGCTGACAACTGTGAGATGGCCCTGGCCCCCTCTCTGCCTCTAATGCAGAGCCCTCATCAAAGCCTTCCCCAGACTCCAGGACTGGCCCATGTTTCTCCCCAACCTCCTCACTGTCTGAATCTGCCCGCCAGCAGCCAGCGGATCTGAATCTGCCAGATCCGCTGGCTGCTGGCGGGCCACAGCAGGAAGGCAACAATGGAAAACACTTCCATATGTTGGCCAAAAAAATTACATAGATATGCTTATTAATGTATCAAAAAGCTTAAAAAGATTTTAGGCTTATTTGGAAACTTCAATCAAATCCAGCCTCTGAAAGGTAGTTCTGCATTAAAAAAAAGCTCATACTCCTAATATTTGAGATTACCTCATGTCCTGCAATGTCAGCACTGGTCAAAAGGGCCCAGCAGAGATTATACTACCTGAGACTTCTCAGGAAACAATAACTGAATGAAAAACTGATGGTAACCTTCTACTGCTGCACCATAGAGAGTATTTTAACTTACTGCATCTGTGTATGGTTTGCAAATTGCACAGTGGCAGATAGGACAGAGCTCCAGAGGGTCAACGTCATTGCCCAGAGGATCATTGGTTGCCCTCTCCCCTCTTTGGAAGAGCTTTATAGCTCCCACTGCCTTAAGAAAGTTCAAAACATTCTTAAAGATCCATCTCATCCTGGGCACCCCTTTTTTTTTTTTTTTTTGAACTATTACCATCTGGCAGATGGTACAGGACAATAAAAACAAGGACAAATAGGCTGAAAAACAGCTTCTATCCCAGAGCAGTAACTATATTGAATTCTACTTTATAGTGCAATATTAATGCCATAGCAGGGATTTTCAATTTAATTGCATAGAATGTGATTTTGCTTTGTGTTTTTGCTTTATTTTTATTTTTGTAGTTAAGAAAACTACAAAAATAAAAATAAAGCAAAAACACAAAGCAAAATCACATTCTATGCAATTAAATTGAAAATCCCTGCTATGGCATTAATATTGCACTATAATGTACGATGTACACTGAAGATGGCATTTAATTTTGTTGTACGAGGTGCAATGACAATAAAGTATTATCATACCTTATACCGTCAAAGAATTAAATATTCCTTCTTAACGGAGGCCACCTTCTGATTTGGAAACACGCAGTTCTGCTTTTAAAAGCAGACAGTTCTCCTTGTCGGAATTGGCCCAAATGAACTATTCCCCTGTTCCTCGTCTAGCTGTATTTTGTCAAACTTTACTCCAAGGTGAACTGAGCAATGAGCACTGGTGTCTGAATGCACGCTGAAATGGAATTAGCACTTACATCTCTATTAATATAATGAGCAGAGAGAGAGAGAGAGACTGTAATCTATCATGTGCATTTCAAAATACCTTCAGCTAATTCACGTCAGGCTGTCCAGCACAGAAGAAAACAATGGGAAGGTAGTGTAGCAACTCCAGTGGTGATTTCAGAGTTTTGGTGGAAGCACCACACAAGTCACCCCCACACCTCTTAACAAGCTAAAATTTAGGATATGGTGTCTTGTCTTCGGTCTTATTTCTAGAACTCGGCCCCTTCAATTATTTAGCCTTCTGGCAGTTAGTTTCATTAGCCCCCTCCTGTGCCATAATTTGCTCTATTACATATAGGCATTGGAGGGGGCATTTTTCAGAGAGAAGAGAAATTGCAGTTCCAGCTGCTTCACAAACTGATCACGGTAAATTAAATAAAAAGGTGGCTACTGATTGACAGTCCAGCTCAACCAAGGAGGTGAATTGGCCAGCCTTAAGTTTGGTGTCGCTTGGTAGATATCAAAGTGAGAAAAAAGTCAAGAAAGTTGCAGACTTTTCAGAGTTGAACAAAGAGGCAAATTGATGGCCAAATGTTACTGAGATTAGGAACACTTTAGTGCTTAGGACACGGTTCAGGACACCAGAGGCCTCCTGATATTTATTTGCAAACAGAGCCTTTGATACTTTGGATAAATTGGATCCTCAGCCAAACTGCCTAATCTGTTAATTAATGTGTGCTACTGATGCTTCTAGGTCATTAATCATAAAGAAAAAAAAATAGATCTGCATTTTTTAAAAGTGAGGAATGCAAATCCTTGTCATAAATCTGTGCTTCTTCCCAATTAGCTGCTATTTAGGAAATCGTGTGCGCAGCTTTTACATGTCTATAGTTACAGTTGCAGTTATGGTTTTGATACAGACAGACATGTCTGCATGTCCATCGCCTCAGTCAGGGGTGGGTTCTAAAGGAGCACTCTGCAGTCCTCCCAAACCCTCTGCGGGTCCCGTTTTTCACAAAAATGGGATGAGTGGGGCGGGGCTTCGGGAGGCCAAAAATGGCTGTATTCGGTGTATAAGACGCACTAACATGTCCATCCTCTTTTAGGGGATAAAAAGTATGTCTTATACTCCGAAAAATACGGTATTTTGGCACGCGATTCTCAGTTCTGGCTATGCACAACTGCAATGTACTTGATTCTAATAAAACAATACTTTTCTCAACACACGGAGCCAAGATTTCTACCCATTTCTATGTGGAGGTTTTATGTTTGCAGCAGGTCTGATACTGGCACTGCAAAATGTTTATTGGTTCAATTTATATGCCGCCCTTCTCCGGAGACTCAGGGCGGCTTACAATGCGTTAAGCAATAACCTTCATACTTTTGTATATACCTGCTTAGTAGGGCTTTTTGCCCCCACCCAAGCAGTGTTTTTTTTTATACAAAGTCAGCTTATTGCCCCCACAATCTGAGTCCTCATTTTACCTACCTCGGAAGGATGGAAGGCTGAGTCAACCTTGAAAATGTTCCAGCTGACCTGCAGCATATTAGGTTACAGTGGCTATATGGTATTCCCTATGTTCAGAATCATTGCCAGTTGCTGGGAAATAACAGTAGGAACTACCTAATGTCATTTCCTGCTTGAGGGGAATCCCAGAGGCATCTAGTAGATCATTATGTGAAATAGATTAGATAAGCCTTTGGTTTGATCCCTCAAGCTTCTTCTTCTGTTCACTAAAGAGCCAGAGGCAAAACGATAGAAAATTGTCCCCTCGGTGCCTTTGTTCTTGTGTGTGCTTCTAATTGCGAGCACTGGTAACATCAGACACACGAAAGCAACAGACATTTGGCCAACAACTCGAGAGCTGTGAACAAAAACATTTAAGCAATTAAGCTCTCTGTAGGTCTTTCTCTGAATAACAGAAGATGCCACAAGTGCATAAGTGTTCCAAGCTTTCTTTCTTTCTTTTTTTTTTTAAAGAAACTAAAAAAAAAAAAGGAGATGGGGGAAAAAGAGAAATATTTCCTACTGTAGAAAGAAAGAGAAAAAGCTTCAACTCAGCATTCAAGTGAGTAATGTTCTGGAAAATATCAAGACAGACATTCACTGGCAAAATAATACCCAATAAGGCCTCAGGGGAGAAAAGTCCCCCATCTCTTGCATTAATCTAAAAATCTAAGAGATAGTTTTGCCTGTAGGAGAGGTATGTTCCCTAGGGAACCACGGTAGTTAAAATTCTTGAACAGCAGACACACTTGTGCTAAGTAGAAGTGGCAGTGTATGTATGCCCACATGCATGTATATGTTCTTCCTTAGAAAGCATGAAGCAAAGTCTTAGTCCCACAAAACCTCTTTTATTTATACGACTCTAAATTACTTTCATTTACAGTCCACAAAGCTTGATAAACAGTTTTTCAGAGGAAGGTTATCAACACCCACCTGTCTCACGTGGAACACTTCTTCCAGAGAGTTAATTTCCAGATGGAGGGCAAGGCCAAACTTGGCACAGAGTCACTTGCAAATCTTGAATCGGCCAAATGAGCTAATTGCTTCCTGCAAAAGCTCACGTCCCGTTCGCTCTTCTTTTATGTCTTATGGGAGGGGCCATTCATCTCCAAGCCTTACTCCCAAGTCGACCCTGTTTTCTTAATTGTTCTTGTCATCTAGCAGCTCTGTGCATGTGCATGCGCACACTGGGAACAGGCTGTTCTTCTGCTTCGTTGCTGTCAGATTCTGGAGGCTGCACATAACTATCAGATGGCCTTGGCCCCCTCTCTGCCTCCGATACAGAGTCATCATCTGAGCCCCCAGGACTGGCCCAGGTTCCTCCCCAACCTCCTCACTGTCCGATTCTGCTGCCAGCTTTGCTGTCCGCTGATGGGCCACAACAGTATAGTGGACTACAGCAGCAGTTCCATAACTGCAGGTGTAGTCCAAACTTCCCAACTGTAGGTTTGCTTTGGAGGTCATTTGTCTCTGTCTTTTTAAACACGGGTCAGCAACTCATTGTCCTCAGACTGCTACCCCCTATTCTTTTGACTGCAGTCTGTTCTAGCTGAAGCTCACGGGAGGATCAATCCTCAACATCAGAACTGGACCATCAAGCCAATGACTTGTAGTGGTCCAGTTTTTGTTTGTTTGTTTTTTTAATTTGATTTATATGCCGCCCTTCTCCGGAGACTCAGGGCGGCTTACAATGCGTTAAGCAATAGCCTTCATCCTTTCGTATATTTATACAAAGTCAGCTTATTGCCCCCACAAACTGGGTCCTCATTTCACCTACCTTAGAAAGGATGGAAGGCTGAGTCAACCTTGAGCCTGGGGAGATTCGAACTTACAGTAATTGCAGACAGCTGGTGTTAATCACAATGCTTTTAGTCTGCTGAGCCACCAGGCCCTTTTTAAGGTAAGGTTGAGCTTCTCCAACATACAACAGTGAGCCTATCATCTTCTACCTCTCCATTATGTACTTTTTATGTACACTGAGAGTATAGGCTCCAAAGACAAATTCCTTGTGGGTCCAATCACACTTGGCCAATAAAGAATTCTATTCTATTCTATTCTATTCTATTCTATTCTATTCTATTCTATTCTATTCTATTCTATTCTATTCTATTCTATTCTATTCTACCCTACTCTACTCTACTCTACTCTATTTTACAAGGCATTCCATACCCTGGGTTGCCAAAATTGAGAAACACACTAGATTTTTGTTGAAAGGAAAGGGAGGGGAGGGGAGGGGAGGGGAGGAAGAAGAAAGGGAGATAGACAAAGCTGGAAGACAGGCAGGCAGGAGGGAAGGAAGGAAGGAGGGAGGGAGGGCGGGAGGGAGGGAAGGAAGGAAGGAAGGAAGGAAGGAAGGAAGGAAGGAAGGAAGGAAGGAAGGAAGGAAGGAAGGAAGGAAGGAAGGAAGGGCTTCCTTAGGGTGACTACTCCATTCTGCCTCATGATAAGGGCCCACCTTGTTTTCACCTTGCATCCCCCTTTCTACTACCTGAAGTACTTTACCACGTGATCGGCTGTTTCTGTAAATATGTTCCCTCATTATTTCTCGTGAAATTAACAAATCTACTTACAAGTGTGCTCGTGTAATTTGAAGTAAGCCATTTGTTGCTTAATTGTAGAGAGAGAAGACGTGCTAATAAAGTGAGCAAGGAAACTGCGAGCTCTCTAACCTACACTTTAAACATCATCAATATGCAAAGTCACACTCCTGAAAGGAAGGAGGGTGGAAAAAAAAAAAACCTTGGGAGTCGTATATTGCATTAAAAATCTCTTTATTTTTTTGAGGGGGGTGGGGAACCTAAAAGTCCCAATTATGTTTGTTCGGGGCAAGGAAACATTGACAATGCGCAGAGCATTACAGGAACAAAAAGTACTTTGCCATAAATCATTTTTATCTTAACTTTATTGATTATGATTGTGAAATATGTTTCCCAGGAATATAACCACGGAACAGCTGTTGAAGGCTTAATTTTTAGTATTATTGTATTCCATTAAAATCCATTCTTTTGGCAATTCTACCTTGTAACAGGAGTTTGCGCACTGGGAATTACTTTATTAGCCACAAAGATCTATTGTTGTTGTTTTTTAAATATAAGTTCAAACTTTCAGGAGAGAAATACCAGGTCTCCATGGAGACCACATACTTCTAAAAGTTCTGATGATTATCTCCTTCAATAAGAAGGCTGGGCAGAGTTTATTATCCCTTTCCCATCTCTCTGCCTGAATTTATTCCGTTTTTTAATTGGAAATTCATTATGTAACAAGATGAGTCCCCAAACTTGCTTTTAATTTCCTGTGTGTTTTGTCATCTTAATTTGGGTTACCTTGCATGGTGGTACAATAACCAGGAATGAACAGAAAGAAACATTAAAAAAAATAGAGAAATGAAGAGGAAGAAGAGGATTATATGTAGCGGTAGACAAATGATGTGGCACTTGAAAAAAAAAATATATATCCGTCATTGGAGAATTGCAGATATATCATCAGAGTTGCAATTTGCAAGTTAGGCAGCCATAGAAATCTCATCAATCAATCAATCAATCAATCAATTGATCACTCAAACAGATAGCACTAGCACTTAGACTTATATACCGCTTCATAGTGCTTCACAGCCCTCTCTAAGCGGTATACAGAGTCAGCCTATTGCCCCCAACAATCTGGGTCCTCATTTTACCCACCTTGGAAGGATGGAAGGCCGAGTCAACGTTGAGCCTGGTGAGATTTGAACCGCCAAATTGCAGTCAGTCGGCAGTCAGCAGAAGAAGCCTGTAGTACTGCACTCTAACCACTGCACCACCGAGGCTCATAAGTATGTATCTATAACTACATCTACATCTGCATCTATATCTATATTTAGATCAGTGGTGAAATCCAATTTTTTTTACTACTGGTTCTGTGGGCGTGGCTTGGTGGGCGGAATGTGGCTTGGTGGGCGTGGCTTGATGGGCATGACAGGGGAAGGATACTGCAAAATCCCCATTCCCTCCCCACTCCTGGGGCAAGGATATTGCAAAATCTCCATTCCCACCCGACTCTGGGACCAGCCAGAGATGGTATTTGCCGGTTCTCCAAACTACTCAAAATTTCCACTACCGGTTCTCCAGAACCTGCTGGATTTCACCCCTGATTTAGATCTATAGTTACATCTACTATATCATTTAAAGCTATAATATCATCTCTATCGCTATCTGTGTATCATCTATATCTACCCTGTTTCCCCCAAAATAAGACATCTGCTGGTAATAAACCCAATCTTTTGAGCTTTTGAGCACATGGCAAGAAGGCCAAGCGCTTATTTCAGGGTTCAAAAAAATATAAGACAGGGTCTTATTTTCGGGGAAACACAGTATAATTTTTCATTATGTGTTTGTCCATGTCTGTTTGTGTGTGTGTGTGTGTATAATATGCATATAATATTCATTTTTTTATTTTGAAAATATATATATTTAGGATCCTTGGAACCTGAGTCCAAATGTGACATTTAATTGTGCTTTGCAGAAACTTGTGTACAGAGAGAGTTAGAGACGCACTGAAGATCATTAACTGAAGGACTTCTGAAACTCTGACCTCATGAACTGACCTATGCCCATTTTCAGTAGTTGTGGGTGCATTAATAATGTTTGCAGCGCAATGTGTTAACTTGGTTCATCAGCTGAACAAAAAAAATATGACAATCAGAGAACCAATTTGGCTGATAAAGTAAAAGAGAGGCTCAGGACACACAAACACACACCAACACACACACACAAAATGACACACACCATTCGTTTCTAGGAAGCAACAATTATTTCAGCTGTTCAGCAATATATTACTGGATTACTGGGATGCAGTATCAATGACATTCCCAGATTTCATTTGGGATTACATAAATTTGGGAGCTGTTTTTCATAGCAGCAGTGACTTTCCTCTTGCTTAAAATTTCAAACATTTTGCAACCAGGCGATTCCATAATGCTAATTCAAGGACTACAGAATAGGCTGGGAATGTGGTTAAATTACAGAATGGGTTACAAGAGCTTTCTACTATCATCACCACTTTTGGTTTAGCATGGCCCTGTGTTTGGAAGAGCTACCACTATTCCTTTATGTTAAGGATACTTTTATTTTCAGAGGCAGAGAAATGTAGCGGACATCCCAACTGAGACATCCCAGACTCCAAGACTTCAGTGCTTCCCCCCCTACACCACACTTTCTATATTTACAAGTTTAATTTGCAGAATTGGAAATTAGAAATAGCATAAAAGATCATGGAAGGGAAGGGAAGGGATCCATTGGGCACTAAATAGTCCACGTATGTTTTCTTCAAAAATCTCTATCTATCTATCTATCTATCTATCTATCTATCTATCTATCTATCTATCTATCTATCATCTATCTATCTATCTATCTATCTATCTATCTATCTATCTATCTATCTATCTATCTACCTACCTACCTACCTACCTACCTACCTACCTACCTACCTACCTACAGTATCTATCTATCTATCTATCTATCTATCTATCTATCTATCTATCTATCTATCTATCTATCTACCTACCTACCTACCTACCTACCTACCTACCTACCTACCTACAGTATCTACCTACCTACCTACCTACCTACCTACCTACAGTATCTATCTATCTATCTATCTATCTATCTATCTATCTATCTATCTATCTATCTAGCTAGCTAGCTAGCTAGCTAGCTAGCTAGCTAGCTAGCTAGCTAGCTATCCTCTCCTTCCTGTTCTCTGCACTTTTGTCTAAGATCTAATGTACTCTGTACAGATATCTTCTCCAAATTAGAACAAAGACAAACAGGGATAGTGGAATACATTATCCTAAGGATGGTTCAGAAGGCACCAGATGTGATATTCTGGCAAATCAGTATTTTACAACTGCTTAGGTCCTCTTTAGCCATTGGACAAGCAGCACTCACAACATTTTCTCAAGTGACATGGCCTGAACTAGCCTTGAAATGCCTGCAAGGACTTGTGATCTGCTGTGTCAGGAACGTGAAGGAAACTGGGGGCAAAGGTAGGCTTCCCTCCTCTTTCTGTGGTGTCACAAGCAAAGGAAGAATATTAGATGTGAATAGCTATCCAGGCTGATGGAAACAGTTTGGATTCTTTAGCCATGAAAAGTACATTCTTGACTGGTCTTAGTTCATAATTAGAAATTGGGCATAAGACAGAAGTCTGGAAGTCCTTGTCACTACCAATCACTATCTTCCAAGTATTAGGCAAAAGGTTAGTTCGTAGGGAAATAATTGTGTTTCAGTATATCAACTCAATTTAAAATATGTTGTGGCAAACCAAAGATGTAAATTTACTAGAACATAAGCGGGATGTGGTGACTTAGTGGCTAATGCTGAGCTTGTCGATCTAAAGGTCAGCAGTTCAGTGGTTCGAATCCCTAGTGCAACATAACGGGGTGAGCTCCCGTTACTTGTCCTAGCTTCTGCCAATCTAGCAGTTCGAAAGCACGTAAAAAATGCTTCCTTTGGTAGGAAGGTAATAGCGTTCCATGCGTTTTCGGCATCATGCCGGCCACATGACCATGGAGACATCTTCGGACAGCGCTGGCTCTGGCTTTGAAATGGAGATGAGCACCACTCCCTAGAATCAGGAACGACCAGCACATATGTGCGAGGGGAATCTTTACCTTTACCTAACGATTCTGATTAGATCCTGTCATTAATAAAAGTGAAGGTTGATGTGACACTGTAACAAATTATTCTGGAGTTCTGTTAGGAAAGGACAATGACTTTTCTTTCTTTCTTTTTTTTTCCAGGCATCTTCATGGTAACCCCTTCTTTTTAAAAATAGAATATTTCCCAAACATCAGTTGCTTGCAAGGCATTTTCCACCTGAGTGGAGAGGTTTAACTTCAAATCATTCCAGAGTTTTCACGGAAACTTCATGTCAGCAGAAACAGCATTAATGAAACACGAATAGTCAACATTAATTAGTGGTAATGGAAAATTAAAACTTGATTATAATTGCCATGAATCTGTGACACTCTGCCCTCACTAGAAATATATAAGGCAGCTAATTAATTACTGTAGTGCTACATTATTTTTACAATAATTTCATTAAACAGCCTACAAGAGAGAGGGAGAGTGCCAGGATGACATTAGAGTTTTATAATTTAGAGGAAGAAATTGAGTGTGTACACTCACTTCGGTTTTGAGAGGTTGTCAATTAAAAATAAACTGTAGGATGATGTTTTATTTATCATTGTTCAATCCAATTATCCCCCAGAATAAGAATAGATGAATCTTTCTCTCTTTATTTCTTTCGGTTTCTAATTTTTCTTGTCTTGAGTATGGTATTTCTTGTTGTTTGCATTAGTCTCTCTGTGTTTTTAAAGCAAGTTTTTCATTGTCTGCACACAAATACACTTCTACAGACACACGTATACACAGTAGTGGCCAAAATTGTGGAAACCTTTTGGGAAAAGTGTATTTTCTAGTACTAGCTAATAACATCATTTTGTTTGGAGTAGTACCATAAAATTATATATCAATGGAAAGATAATTTAATCAAGAATGTAATGCAATAATCTTTATGAAGGATTTGCTATTAGAACAGCAGTTACAGCATAAAGAAGAAAAGTGAAACACGTAGAAAAAGCGAGATATAAAAAAATGATCACCGTAGGAAAAACGAGATATGCAAAAATGATCACCATGTCAGTTAATACTTAGTTGGGTAACATTTAGTATGAATGACGGCCTTACATTGTCTTCCCATGGAGTGAACCAAGTCTTTTAGTTCTGTAGCTATTGGTGTTATTAGCCATTAAACCTCAAAAATACACTTTCCCCAAAAGGTTTCCACAATTTTGGCCACTACTGTACATTTTTTCGTGTGTGTCTACATATTTCCAAATAGGGATGGCTTCAGAATTGAGAGGAACCTCTTGACATGACATCTGATGGAGATGCTCCTTTATCAACACCAGGCGGGGAACAGCTAGGAAGCTTGTTGCCATTGTGGGAAATTTAAAATAGGGCTTTCCAGATCCACAGAGTATCTGAATAATACATCATCATCATCATCATCATCATCATCATCATCATCATCATCATCCTATCCTCCTCCTCCTTCCAATGAAAAATAGTAAAAAGGGCTCTGAAAGATAGATGCAGTTTATACTATTATACTATGACACATTGCACTTTGGGTACTCACCAACTTGTTTTTCAGCTTTTAGGAAAAAAAGTTTTGCCTAGTTGGAAAATGAATAACCCCTAGCTTAATAAGCGCACCCCCATCACGCCACACAAAAAGTGGCCAACCGAATGAATAAAACAGTAGAATCTATCAGACGTCAAGGGATATTAATGTCACCATCAGACTCAAAAGAAAACCCCTTGTTCCAGGATGCCTCCTCCTCCTCCAAGCATGAACGCACAATGGAAAATCGAGGGGGAAGGGAAGCCACAGCGAAGGAGGGAGAAAATTTGGTTCATTACAACCTTCATTCATGCATAATTACTTTCCGTCATTGTTGCGGCATTTCTTGAAAAATGTGTGGTTGAACATTTGACTGCACATGTAGCAAACAAAAGATTAATATCCGTGGGCAGCTGCTGTTGGTCCCTCGATTACTTTCAAGGTTATCTACACAAAGCCCCAAGATTTAGTGATGGATGTTCAGATAATATCCTGAGACACCAACCGCATTAGACCTGGGTAGCAGAACACTGGGAAAAGTTGAGACTTTTCATCCTGACTTCTGTAACAGGATTTTTCATGGCAAGCCCAACATGTAAGCATGTCAAAAGTTTAAAAAATAAAATAAAGTTGCTACCAATATTAGAGATACTCTGAAATGTGTCACAAAAAGCCCTTTCTTGGTCCTGAGGGATGAACACAGTCAGAAGTAGCTTCTGGCACAGAATCAGATATCTATAGTCCAGCTGAAACAAATACTGCAAATCTCCATTACTGAAGATTTTCAAAAATAGACTGGACAACCATTTGACCGGATGATATAAAGTCTTCTGCTTTGAGCAGGGATTGGACAAGAAGACCTCCAAACTCCTTCCAGATTCTATGTTCTAATTTTGTTTTGTTGGTTGTGAAGTCATGTCCGATCCATCGCGACCCCATGGACAACTTTCCTCCAGGCTTTCCTGTCCTCTACCATCCCCAGGAGACCATTTAAGCTCACGCCAACTGCTTCAGTGACTCCATTCAGCCACCTCATTCTCTGCCATCCCCTTCTTCTTTTGCCCTCAATCTTTCCCAGCATTAAGCTCTTCTCCAGGGAGTCCTTCCTTCTCATTAGGTGACCCAAGTATTTGAATTTCCTCTTCAGGATATGGCCTTCTAAAGAGCAGTCAGGGTTGATCTCCTCTAGGACTGATTGGTTTGATCGCCTTGCAGTCCAAGGGACTTTCAGGAGTCTTCTCCAGCACCAGAGTTCATGTTCTAAATTAAGAATCAGTAATTTCTTCAATGGTCTAATTCTCCATAGATGGATCTATTTATTATCTATTGGTAGAATTTGTTCAACTGAAAGATGCTGTACTGAAAGATGCTGTAGCATAGTAGATGTGATATGTGACTGAATGAAATGATGTTGCAAAGAATCAGAAGCAATGTCAGGAAAAAAAACCATGGAATTATAACCTATAAAGAACATTTGTCCTTCATGTGCTGTTTATGAGCTTCCAACTGATATTTACTGGAATCAGAACTATGAACGGGGTCACATTTATCTGATGCAGCAGACCAATTCCTGCATCCCAGTAATTGTCATCACTCAGGTAAGCCACTCATAGAATCAAAACGATAAATACGGAGAGGTTGTCCTTGGCAGTATCCAATCTCGGGAGATGCCACGTTCAAGACAGAGATAAGGTAGAACTTGGAAGAATTGCCAAAAGAGACAAACAGAAGTCAAGAAAGCAAACATGACATGCGGGAACATAACCCCAGATGAAACGGTTCATAAAGCCATCAAATCCAGAACGGCTTCCTATAATGGATATTGCAATGCTTCTTTGAAGCCTGTAAGTAGAACTTGAGCCCAATAGATTTTTTTTTTCCCAGGGCTCCTATCCCAGAGAAATGATATTCAGTAACACATCATCAGTGAGAGTAAAGATAAGGAAAGAAGCCATTGATGGCAGAGTCACAGCTGTGACAATTTTACACAAAAGAATTTCCATCCCCAGCTATGGCCCTCCTGGCATCTGTTCTTATCATACTCCCTGTAAACAGCTGTGGCACCAGATTTTTTTTTTTCCCAACCGATGGCATCAACTTCTGGGCTGCACAGCAATCTATGTGTGCCATGATTCCAGTTCCAGAAAGCTAAGATAATATGCATGTAAGAAACAATTAAAACACACACAACCTATCCCATATTTATAGACGTCTGTGACAGCAATGAGAAATATCCACTTGGCAGTAGATATTTCTGGGACAGAAGGCCGGTTATTTGATGTTCTACCCCAAAGCTTTCCAAAGCTAACATGCAGACTATTAAGCTCTGTGTCCCTTGGCTGAGCTGTTTTATTCAGATTCACGACTGCCATGGAAACTGAAGTTGTTATGCACAGTTTGAAAAAGAAAGAGCCAAAGTATAATGTCCACGATTCATGGGTCAACAGAGTCAGCTGTGACATACCTCAAGCTCCATAGAAAGACAAAGCTTGTTGCCTACTCAAAGGTAAAGGTTCCCCTCACACATATGTGCTAGTCGTTCCCGACTAGCATTTTCAACAAGCCACCAAAATTTAGAATTTACTTCCCAAATAAACAGATGTATATCCAGTTCTATTTAAAAAATTCCTTGGAAAACTGAATCGGTGTGATACAAGACATGAGAGGAGAACAAAGTATCTACCCATTGCCAAGATATTGAGTCTTAAACTTCATCTTCCACTGCATTCCAAAAATTTCAACTCAGGAGAATGCAAATGCTGGTCATTAGCCCAATTAGATAGAATATTTCCTTCATAAACATTTGGATCCTACACCAGTAAAAGTGACAAGAACGTAATTGCCAAAGCTCTTTTTCTTCTCCCTTTTGGCTCTCGATTTAGTTGGATTGTAAAGTTAAAATATTCCGGAGTTCAGAACTTATGAAAGACATCCAAGAATCAGTTGGTTGTATTATGCAAAGGTATAAGACTGCCCTGTGTTATGCAAAGGTATAAGAATGACAAATATGCCAGTGAACTAGTCTTCAGCCTATGAAAGTTTTGTCACAATTCACTGGATAACCGTTCAACATCTTCAGGTCTCTGTGCTGTCTTTGTTGCAATCAATTAAGAGGACCCTTCTTATGGATTTCATTTGTGAAGTTGTACAGCATAGTGATATGCTGGTAGATAGATAGATAGATAGATAGATAGATAGATAGATAGATAGATAGATAGATAGATAGATAGATAGATAGATAGCTGATAGCTGATAGCTGATAGCTGATAGATGATAGATGATAGATGATAGACAGGCAGATAGACAGATAGATAGACAGATCGACCGACCGACAGACCCACAGACAGACAGACCCACAGACAGACCCACAGACAGACCCACAGACAGACAGACAGACAGACAGACAGACAGAGACAGAGAGTGCAATAAAGTGTTGGAACATTGTTTTGACAAGTTAATGAGTTTGACCAAACACAAAAATATTGAGGCAAGTTCTGAGATTACAATTAGATAAAGCTTAACTTTTGAGACAATAAGAAAAAGATTGTGCATGAAGCTAGCAGAAATTATCAGAAGGATTTCACTCATCCTTAATTCTGATTTGGTGCCCTGGCTCGACTTGTCTTTTGACAATCACCGCATCTATTATTCTCTTCTTTCAAAATGATATTCCTTCTGAGATGTTAAGTCTCTGTTTTCAGGACCACGGACAGCTATTATCTCTTGCCGGAGAGAAACTTCACCACGCAAGGCAAATTTATGTGCTGAATCTTTTGCATGTGTTGACAAGGTCTTTTTGTTACCACTGCTGTCATTAACATTCTTTTTTCCTCCTAGGGAAAGGACACACAGCATGCCTGAAACGGATCCTCTTCCCATTGCCTGAACAATTAGGAACTAAAAGGAAAAAAGTCCCCAGTGGTAACTAAAGACCTGTCACTTATCTGTCATCTCCTAAGTGCATAAGTAAGCTTGTGAAATGCCCAGACCTAAGTTTAAGTGTGCTTTTTGAGATTAAAACCGATAGGGTGTAAAAAATATTCTGTGCTATCAACATGAGCTCTAACAGGGGCAGAAAGAGGATACGTTCTAATGCCAAAAAAGGCATTGAATTAAAGGAAGGGGAAAGCTCTCCTAACCAAAAGAAACATGCCACATAATTTTTAAACATCAAGGGTGAGTAATGTTTCCTAGTGATTTTTTTTCCCCTACAGGGAAGTCTTTAGATGGGTTTTTGCTTCTCAGATTGAGCTTGTTATCATCTTCTTGTAATGACCTCATAATCCTTTGTGGGGTGAAGTCTGGGCAACTGAATGGAGCCGAGTGTTTACTGGCCAGATGCCTTTCCTGTCACCAATGCAGAGTTTTATTCTGCAGATATATTCTCATTGTGCCCAGAGAGAGAAAGATCTGCCTCTACCTAGGATCGAACTCACAGCCTCCTGATTGTGAGGTGAGAGCTCCACTTCTAGGCCACCACACCACTCTCAGACTGGGCTTGTTATCTTCCCCTTAATTTTCACAAGATCGTTCACAAGCTGGGAAAATATGAAAGAGTACCTGTGTCCTAGATGTCTTATTATTATTTGAATATAAAGACCTAAGAATAATATAATATTTAAAAGTGTGATATCCTGGCTAGAATATTGGATAAGGGACACAGAATTTGAAATCCATCTTCTTGTTTCAAGGCCAGTGGCCAATATTTAGAATATTTTCTTTGATCCAAACTGTTCACAAGGTTGTTGTTATGGAGATGAAACTGTAGAAGAAATTACACATCATCTTCAGCTTGTGAGACATGTTTATGATAGTTGTCAAACTTCACACCATTGGGCAAGATCAATGAATAGAAACACCGCGATTTCTATGAAGTGTCTTGACTAGTCAAGGATAAATGCAGAATCTTGGAAATTATAACCGGATTTTCCCACCTTCATTCATGGTTAAGTTTATATAGTTTCCAAGCATTATACTTCAGATCATCAGACATAATTCTCTCTCCTTTTTTTAAAAATAAAAACTCTGTAACCTTTTTTATTGGGGGGAAAAATGTTACTTTAAAAAAAAGACAGGCAAGGGCATGCATTGCGAACCAGCTCTAGCTTTTATGTACAGTAAGTACCAACTTTGCTTCAGTAGTTGTTCATCAAACTAGCAATGTAACATAGTTAGGAACTAAAAAAAGCAATCTAACTCTAAATCAACATCTTACTGGCAATGACTCTGTGTGTCTGAGTGTGTGTGTGTGTGTGTGTGTGTGTGTGTGTGTGTGTGTGTGTGTGTGAGAGAGAGAGAGAGAGAGAGAGAGAGAGAGAGAGAGAGAGAGAGAGAGAAGAAAGCCTCTCTCTGTCTCTCTATCTCTCTGTGTCTCTCTGTCTCAGCCTCTGTCTCTCTCTGTCTCTCTCTGTCTCTTTCTCTCTCTCTCTCTGTTTGTCTGCCTCTCTGTCTGTCTGTATCTCTTTGTGTCTCTCTTTGTGTCTGTTTCTTTCTTTCTTTCTTTCTGTATGTCTGTCTCTGTCTCTCTCTGTCGTCTCTCTCTCTGTCTGTCTCTGCCTGTCTCTGTCTCTCTGTCTCTGTCTCTGTCTCTCTGTCTCTCTCTCTCTCTATGTCTCTCTCTGTATCTCTCTCTGTCTGTCTCTCTCTGTCATCTCTCTCTCTCTCTGTCTGTCTGTCTGTCTCTCTCTGTCTCTCTCTGTCTCTCTCTGTTTGTCTGTCTCTGTCTCCCTCTGTCTCCCTCTCTCTCTCTCTCTCTCTCTCTCTCTGTGTCTCTCTCTGTGTGCCTCTCTTTGTGCTGTCTCTCTGTCTCTCTCTCTCTGTCTCTCTCTCTCTGTCTCTCTCTCTCTGTCTCTCTCTCTCTCTCTCATCCCCACCGACTTCCTCTCTCTCAAATCAGCCTATTCAATTTAAACAAATAACCTGAAATTTGAAATGTACCTGCAGGCAAAAGAACTGACATACCGGGTTAACATGGAATCTCCAAAAGCAGGCTAACATATTGGCTGCTTGATATCTGACAACTGACTTCTGCAGAATAGAGGAAATTCTAACAAAATGATTTTATTTCAGTTGTCACATTCAGCAATTTCTTTCTCTCTCGGTTGCAGCCAGTCAAGGACATCTATTTCACTGATCAAGGCAACCCGGGTTTGCATTACTCTGTTTAAATCCCATTTTGGAAGAACGAATATTTCAGGCCAGACAGCAATTAAGGCTAATCAGACAAAAAAATTGAGTGTAGGAATATTCAGCCTCAGCCCCTCTCCCCTTCCTCATATAATACCCCTGCTTGGAAGTCAAGTAGATTTAACAGTAACAGAGTTGGAAGGAACCTTGGAGGTCATCTAGTCCAACCCCTCACTCACGCAGGAGACCTGTACTAGGGATTCGAACTGCCAACCTTTCTGATCGACAAGCTCTGTGTCTTAGCCACTGAGCCACCTAGTCAGGCTAGGTGAAAGGAAGGTCTGAGAATTTTCCATAGGGCTATTCATTCTACAGCACAATAGACAATTTTTGACATCGGTTTTGGGTTTATCAGAACTAGTAGTCATTAAACAACACAGCAAGGAAGCTTAGCTTAAGTCACAAACAAGTTGTGATTCCCCAAACCTGGGATATAATGTGAACTGCAATAATGGCAATAAAATCCACAGGTACAACAAGATCAGTGTTCTGTACCTCGCAGGGGTTTAAAGCATCCATTCCATAATTATTTATTTAAATCCTATATTTTGCACAAGTCTTGCCATGAAAATAAAAGCTCAAAATGTTAAGAAATTAAAAAAAAAAAATCTTAAAAAAAACCTGATATCCAATTATAAACCAATTACCCTCATTAACTACCAATAATAGTTAATAATCATCTTCCTGCACTAGGGATAAATACTGCATTTCACAATTTGATGCTAAACATATAAGCAGATCATATATAGGGTTTGTTTGCAGCTCTTCCCTAGGCAAATTCTTATTCCACGATACAATTTATCTGCTGTCGTCATTCTATTGAAGCTTTGGCTTCAACTTCTCCCTTTTATACACAAAAAGCAACTAATTTGTCAGCTTAACAGCTTTAACTAGCCGAGATGAAGCTAAGCTAATTTAATAGGAACTGTTCAATAGTTTCGATCCAGCTGACACTGTCAGTTAAGATTGTGCGACAGTGCCCTGTTTTTCATTATCTCTCCAGCTGCTCTTTGGAATACTTGAATACTGAGTCAAATAGCACGTGTAGAAGTCAATAGGTCTGACTTTTCCCTCAAGGACATTCATTTGGAAGCCAGAAGTGGACATCTTAAAAGAAAATCAAGAAGAGAAGAAGTGCATCTGGGAAGAAAGTAGCAAGTAAAAAAAAATAAAAATAAAACAAAATGCTGATTAGGTACGCATTGTTCAATAAGTCCAGAGTCCATATGGGATAATTATAAATCTTGTTAATAGATAGATAGAGCCAGTCAAGGGACAAGCTGACTTTGGCATATCACCCCACCTCACCCTCCTGCCCAAACGTTATATTACCTGGTGGAATTTACTGATTTGGGCTTTCTTTTAAATTATAGGCATGGTTTAATGTGCTTTGCTGAAATGGGAAAAGAGTGTGAGGGAAAACTGACATAAAGAGGGTGGGGGGAAATGCAGGCTTAGTGTTGCGTAGGTCTGCATTCATTGATTCATTGGCTTCCAATTTGATTGGAAAACCTACCTATTATCTGCTAACATGGATTGGATGCAGATGTGTTCAGAATTCTATCATTTAGCTGAGAATATCTAGGGGTCCAGGAGAAGAGCTTTGCTTGCCATGACACCCATTCTCTGGAACATCCTGTCCCCTCCACCAGTGAGATCCACATCCACCCTTCTGAGCTTGTGAAAAGACCTGAATATCTGGCCTGGGGCCCCAATGGAGGCGTGGCACCTTGGAGGTGGTTCATGGGTAGGTCCCAATACGCCCATGTTACACCTCTCCTGCGCAACTTGCATTGGTTGCCGGTTGCCCTCCGGGTGAGATTCAAGGTGCTGGTGATGACCTATAAAGCCCTACATGGCTTAGGTCCAGGATATTTGTCGGACCATCTGCAACCAGCAACAACTCCCCATCGCCCGGTGCGTTCTCACAGGGAGGGCCTACTCAGGGTGCCGTCGGCTAGACAGTGTCGACTGGCGACCCCTAGACGCAGAGCTTTCTCTGTGGGTGCTCCCACCCTCTGGAACCAACTTCCTCTGGGGCTCCGGTAGGCCCCCTGACCTCCGCACCTTCCGCCGCGACTTAAAGACATGGTTGTTCAGCCTGGACTGGGGGTGGGGGGGTTAACATGTATTTTTAACACGCTTTTATTTGGATATTTTATTGTTGTGAGCCACCCTGAGTCCTATGGAGATAGGGCGGCATATAAATCAAATCAAATCAAATAAATAAATAAAATAAAATAAATAAAGGTCAGACCTCACCTTCTCCCCGAGTGCACTTCGCGGTTCCATCACGGTTATTTTATCTGAATGTTTAAACGTGGGGTTCTTATTTATTGTGTTAACATGTTAATGTTTGATAGGGTATTTAAATTGCCTGACCATAAGCCACCTAGAATCACCTCAGTGAAATGGGCAACATAGAAGTCAGATAGATAGATGATAGATAGATAGATAGATAGATAGATAGATAGATAGATAGATAGATAGATAGATAGATCAGACAATGATAGGTAGAGGATAGGTAGAGGATAGTTAATAGATGATAGATAGATAGATAGATAGATAGATAGATAGATAGATAGATAGATAGATAGATAGATAGATAGATATTCTGTAAGAAAATATCCATGCTGATTTAAAACAAGAGAACTGTGTCTCTTTTGTTGCTCACACTTTCATTTACACACACACACACACACATGCACAAACACATAAAATATATGACCTTTGGCTTCATCGATGTTACCCAGCAATGGATGCAGTTATGACACCAAGCCAAAGCTGGCTTGGGGAAGAAAACACCTCACATCCTGGTGAGCCTGGTAAGCCCATGATGCACAATCGTCCTTGAATTTCCCCCTAAAATAAAATTTCAAGACAATATTGAAGGGCAACCATCCAAGGAATTAAAGTAGGTGAAGTCTATCTGGATTTCTTTCCACTCACTGTGTAATTAACCACAGAGAACTGGGAGTGGGCATGGATATATAGTTAAGAAAATGAATTTTGACAGGAGAACTGGAAGCATAATTCACCTGGGAATAATGGCTGTACATGGTATAGAAGCTTCCAGAATCTTCTGGAGACATGCTTCAACTCTTTTCAAAGACAGTTTCATAATTAGTTCACCTCAGGCACTGACCCACTTAGGGGGAAGGAAAAAAAAATGGCAGAGAACCCAAGCTTAATTTAAGTGCTTTCATTACTTCAAGGCAGGCTGGGTGTCAGTTTTTGTAAAGCATAAAAAAAAATAATAATACTGAGCAGAAGTCAGCATTATTAATAATAAAGAGAGAAATCATCCAGTTCTTTTCACAGCTCATAGGGGCAGAGAGATAGATGTTCTTTAAGGGAAATGGAAATGGTAACTTCATTTGAGTTTTGGATTGGAGGACACCTATGTAGCCAAATATTAAATCTAAGCTAAATGTGTTAACGTGACACCCCTCCTGCGCGAGCTGCACTGGCTCCCAGTGGTCTTCTGGGTGCGATTCAAGGTGTTGGTTACCACCTTTAAAGCGCTCCATGGCATAGGACCCGGGTACCTTCGAGACCGTCTTCTGCCACCAATAGCCTCCCACTGGCCAGTTCGCTCCCACAGAGAGGGTCTCCTCAGGGTGCCATCGGCCAAGTTATGTCGGCTGGCGACACCCAGGGGGAGGGCCTTCTCTGTGGGAGCCCCAGCCCTGTGGAATGAACTGCCCCCGGAAATACGTAAGATCTCCGACCTCCGGGTGTTTCGTTGCGCACTGAAGACCCTGTTGTTCCGCCAGGCTGGGCTATTAACATAACGATTTTAAATTGGGGTATTTTAAATTTCTGGGATTTTACTTGGAGCCTAATTATTTAATGATTTTAAATTTTAATTGTTGTTCTGTTCTGTGTTTTTAAATAGGCTGTACACCGCCCTGAGTCCTTCGGGAGAAGGGCAGTATAGAAATAAAATTATTATTATTATTATTATTATTATTATTATTATTATTATTATTATTATTATTATTATTATTATTATTATTATTTTATTATTATTTTATTATTATTATTATTAAATGGGCAATCTGTTGGCCAAAGGGTTGTGGATTTGTCTGCCTCTCCGCCTCACAATGAGATCTGAACTGGAATGAGCCCTGTAACTCCAATCCTGTCCCGTATCTGAAATGTGGAACTAAGCATCTAGTTCTCCGATTTTAACCAATCTTTCTTAAAAGATAAGAGTTAATCTTCTAGAATGAGAGCCAGTTTGGTATAGTGATGAAGGGGCAGGCCTAAAAACCAGGAGACCGTGAGTTCTAGTCTCACCTTAGGCATGAAACTTGGTTGGATGATTTGGGGGCCAATCACCATTTCAGATGATTGGGCAATTTCATTCTGCCCCCTAGTTGATGGATCCACCTCTTCCAGTTCATCTGCCACGAACAGAGGGCAAAATTTCCGAATGCCATTTCATAAGGGCATTTAAGATTTCTAGACAACAAACTCAGCCTTCCATCCTTCTGAGGTCGGTGTTGTTGGGGGCAATATGCTAACATTGTAAACCATCCAGTGTGTTGTAAAACACTATAATGGCGGTATATAAGTCTAAGTCCAAAGCACCTGAAGGTCAGACAAGGAATAATGGATGGAAACTGAACAAGGAGAAATACAACCTGGAAATAAGGAGAAATTTTCTGGCAGTGAGAACAATCAACCCATGGAAGAGAAGTTGCCTTCAGAAGTTGTGGGAGCTTCATCACTGGAGGCTTTCAAGAAGAGACTGGACTGCCATCTGTCAGAAATGGTGTAGGGTTTCCTGCTTGGGTGGGGGGTTAGACTAGATAACCTACATGGTCCAGGGGAGGGTTTAAAAACCCAATGCTACTAGTTCTCTCATGGGCGCACATGTGCTCTCTCTCTCTCACATGCACGATGCTTCTGCACCAGAGGTGGGTTTAAGCAGGTTCTGACCAGTTCTGGAGAACTGGTAGCGGAAATTTTGAGTAGTTTGGAGAACTGGTAGTAAAAATTCTGACTGACCCTGCCCCCCATCTATTCTCTGCCTCCCAAGTCCCAGCTGATCGGGAGGAAATGCGGATTTTGCAGTAACCTTCTCCTGGATTGGGGAGGGAATGGAGATTTTACAGTATCCTTCCCCTGGAGTGGGGTGGGAATGGAGATTTTACAGTATCCTTCCCCTGCCATGCCCACCAAGCCATGCCATGCCACGCCCACCAAGCCAGGCCCACAGAACCGGTAGTAAAAAAATTTGAAACCCACCACTGTTCTGCACATGCGCAGAAGCATCCAGGGCGGGTGGGCGGAGCCTCTCACCACCGCTGCTACCAATTCATCTGAACCGGGACGAACTGGTAGCAGCCCACCACTGACATGGTCCCTTCCAACTCAGTTATTCTTTTAAAGTGCCATTGCTATTGCTAGTGCTTCCTATATTTGTATAACAATCTATAGAGACTATAGCAAAAAAAAAAAAAAAGGCAAAATACCATGCTGACTTTAGTTTTGCCTTCATGCCTTTAAAGTGCTCCATGGCATAGGGCCTAGCTATCTTCGAGACCGCCTGCTGCCACCGACGATCTCCCATCGACCCGTGCGCTCCCACAGAGAGGGCCTCCTCGGGGTGCCATCAGCCAAACAGTGTAGGCTGGTGACCCCCAGGGGGAGGGCCTTCTCTGTGGGGGCACCTACCCTATGGAATCAGCTGCCCCCAGAGATAAGGAGAATCCAAGACCTTGGTGCCTTCCGCCGTGCCCTTAAAACCTTCCTTTTCCAGCAAGCCGGGCTGGCCTAATTTTTTAAGTGTTTTTAAGTGTTTTGTTGATTGTTTTTAATTAACGAGGCCAAATTTATATATGTATATTTTTAACTGTATTTTAATATTTGTATTTGATGTTTTTACTTGGCTGTTCACCGCCCTGAGTCCTCAGGGAGAAGGGCGGTATACAGATTCAAAATAAAATCAAAATAAAATCAAATAAATGCACTAAATTTATTCTATTCTTCAGTTTTACTTACTTATTTTGGTAAAAGTCTTAGGCAGAATGCCAACCGCATTATTTTGGGTGTGGGAAGGAATGTTTTTCTAACTTCACACAAAACAGTGACAAAGCACAATCAGTCTGACTGGTGGTTTTTTTTTTTTTTTTTAAACGCTAATTGTGTGACTTAGTTTTTCTCCCCTATGCTGAAGAGCAATTTATTCTTCCCAATTTGTAGGGATGATCTTGTTTTTCCACACTTCTTTAGATGCTGCTTTGTTAGCATAATTAATGTAATTGCATCAAATTATGTAATTACTGAAAATACATGTAATTGGTAATTATAATGTGTAATTACATAATTCAGATGTTTACTGATGTAAAAAAAAAAAAGATCCTCGTGAAGCTTCAGGAAGGTAAAATTAAAACAGACATGTGCTCCGTGCCGTTAGAGTAGCTTGATTTTTTTTTTTTAGGTTGGTTTATCTTTTGATAAGCAACTCCACATACCCCCAAAAGCAAATTAATTTACATTTTTTTTTTAAAAAAACCTAATTGCTACAAAAAAAACCTGAGACTTCTAAAAGCATGTTAATAATTTAATTATAGAAATATTTTCCATATATATTCTTTTATCTCTTTCTTATGAAAAGAGTGCTAATGGATGATTTCCACACTCAAAGAGCTAAGTCTTTCATTGACAAACGAAACAAACCAAAATAATGAGCTCTAACAGTTCGTTACTGGAATGAAGTAACAGAATTATTGGAAAAATAATCGGATTTCTGATTGGTACCGAGATTAGAGTGCAAGTTTGATGCAGTGGGTTACGGCACCTGGTTGGAGACAGAGGTGGGTTTCAGCAGGTTCTGACCAATTCTGGAGAACTGGTAGCGGAAATTTTGAGTAGTTCGGAGAACCGGTCGTAAAAATTCTGACTGGCCCCGCCCCCATCTATCCTCTGCCTCCCAAGTCCCAGCTGATTGGGAGGAAATGGTGATTTGGAAGTTACCTTCCCCTGGAGTGGGGTGGGAATGGAGATTTTATAGTATCCTTCCCCTGCACGCCCACCAAGCAACACCCACAGAACCAGTAGTAAAAAAATTTGAAACCCATCACTGGTTGGAGACCATGAATTCTAGTCCTACTTTAGGGACAAAAGTTGACCTTGGGCCGGTCACTTTCTCATAGACCTAAGAAAAAGGCAATGGCAAACCACTTTCAAAATCTTGCCATGAAAATTGCAAGAAATTCAATTCAATTCAAACCTTTATTGTCAGAGTACAACATGTGTACTATGAGATTGGCTGAGCCTCCCTTCGTGCACCCCCCCCCCACACACACAACATAATACAACTCACAGTGAAAGAGACACACAAAAAGAAATCCCTACCCCAGTGAATCCTGCTAACAAACACCCAATCCTATTGTACCATGTGAACTTATTACATGTTGCGTTGGCCCCGCAAGTCAATTATTGTGGTAGTTATTGTAGAGAACACTGCTGTTGGCATTGAATTATGACATCTTCTGGGGGAAAAACATCAATGCCACAGCTCAGAACATCATGTTCTATGACATGGGGGCAGGCTGTACCGTCTGCACCATTGTGACCTACCAAACTCTCAAGATCAAGGACTTTGGGGGGGGGGGTGTCAACTTCAGCTGCAGATCAGGGGTGTTGGCTTTGATCAGATGCTGGGAGGGCTGCAGATGGAGCTGTGCCTTCGTGACCACCTCGCCAAGCTCTTCAAAGGACTAGTGCAAAGAGTTACCCAGAATAAAGACTGACTTAAAGATATACATATAGGGGTGTGGTGTCTCAGTGACTAAGAAACTGTCATTTTGTAAGCCCCCTTGAGTCCCTAGGGAGAAAGGCGGCATATAAATCACAACAACAACAACAACAACAACAACAACAATAATAATAATAATAATAATAATAATAATAATAATAATAATAATTTCACAAAATGACTACCTACAACGCCATGACCATGTTGCTAAAATCATTCACTGGAAATTGTGCCATAAGCTTGGATTTGAGTACAGCAAAACCCACTGGGAACATCAGGTTGAGAAAGTTTTAGAGAATGAGAAACTCAAGATCTTGTGGGACTTTAGGATTCAGACTGATAGGCACTTGGTCCACAACACACCTGACATAACAATAGTTGAAAAGAAAAAAGTATGGTTCATTGACATTGCAATGCCTGGTGATGCACGAATTGAAGATAAGCAGCAAGAAAAAATCACAAAGTACCGGGACTTGCAAATTGAAGTTGAGCGACTGTGGAAAAAGAAATTGTGTGTTGTCCTGATTGTAATTGGAGCCCTTGGAGCAATATCCAAAGGGCTACCCTGCTATTTAGAAATTCTAAATTTGACAGACTTGAACATTTTGATTCTACAATCAATTCTACCAGTTCCTAGGTCCTTGGTTAGGACTCGAGCTGCTGAGCTATTAACCAGCCTCAAAGGCTGTGAATCTCACTAAAGATTAGCTAATAATAATAATAATAATAATAATAATAATAATAATAATAATAATAATAATAATAATAATAATAACTTGTCGATTGAAAGGTCAGCAGTTCAGCAGTTCGAATCCCTAGTGCCGCGTAATGGGGTGAGCTCCTGTTACTTGTCCCAGCTTCTGCCAACCTAGCAGTTCGAAAACACATAAAAAATGCAAGTAGAAAAATAGGGACCACCTTTGGTGGGAAGGTAACAGCATTCTGTGCGCCGTTGACATTTAGTCATGCCGGCCACATGACCACGGAGATGTCTTTGGACAGCGCTGGCTCTTCGGCTTTGAAACGGTGATGAGCACCGCCGCCTAGAGTTGGGAACAACTAGCACATATGTGCAAGGGGAACCTTTACCTTTTAAAGATACACATACACACAAACACACTCACACCTCTTACCTATGCATTATGTCCTTTTGGGATGCTAAAAGTAAGTCAAGTTAATTTTAAAAGGAAGTCAAGCAACTCAAGCGAATGTTAAAAAGTAACTCAACTCATTTTCACTAAATCTGAACCCACCGTTACTAATTAAAATTCAATTCCGTTTGCTTTACTTTACCCAGTTAATATAAAGATTACAAAGTTAAATCAGCACAAATGGAGGGGTCCTTTCCTACTTAAAGGAAAAGCATTAAGTATTCCCCATGTTTAATGCCATTTTAATGGTATCCCACAAATGGCGTTGACTGGCTCCATTCAAGAACAGCTAAAACAAGAGACTAATCTGGTTTCTTCTACCGAGTCAGTTCCCCATAAGGATTGCTGTTATAGACACAATATATTAACATTAGCACAGTCTTCCCTTTATTAAACCTGTAGCACATTATTGTGTATTGAATTGCACTTTAAATAGGATAGCCTATTAGACAGAGTGCACTCTAAAAGGTAGATGCGTTCAAGGGAAGAAAAAAAAAACCCTAAATTGATAATAAAGGTTGAAAAACAGGAATAATGGAAGATAATTTCCAGAGTTTGAAGAAAAATGAACAAAGATGTAGTTCTTTTACAAGTACTGCAACCAAATGAGCTCCTAAAAAGCTGTGGTTAGCAATCATAGTTCAGTCTAGGAATTTTAAAGGGTTTTATTGGGTTTTGAAGGATTTGCAATTTTACTCTGTTTAGTGGTACTTCACCTTTCGCTTTATTCTTCTGTGAACAGAGGAAGAGGTGATTTGTCTAGAGCTGAGAACAGAAGGGTCTTTTGGTAAGGGCACATTGACAATTTGAGTTATCCTCACAGTAGGTGTTAAGGATGATGACAGTGGCTTAACTACTGACAAGAACCTGGCAAACAGAGTGTGGTGGTAATGAAAATGATTGAGCAGATCCTAGCTGTAATTTCCTGTTAATGCTGGATCCTCCTATATCATAGAAAATATTAAACTTCAAGGTGAGAAATTGGTGTTTACATAATACCATTTATAATGGATCCCTTTCACTTCCTAGATTATACTTTTCTTTCTTTCTTTCTTTCTTTCTTTCTTTCTTTCTTTCTTTCTTTCTTTCTTTCTTTCTTTCTTTCTTTCTTTCTTTCTTTCTTTCTTTTCCTTCCTTCCTTCCTTCCTTCCTTCCTTCCTTCCTTCCTTCCTTCCATTGAGGACCTGTATACTGCACGAATCAAAAAGAGGGCTGTGAAAATATTTACAGACCCCTCGCATCCTGGACATAAACTGTTTCAACTCTTACCCTCAAAATGATGCTATAGAGCTATTCTATTCTATTCTATTCTATTCTATTCTATTCTATTCTATTCTATTCTATTCTATTCTATTCTATTCTATTCTATTCTTTTATTCTATTCTTCCTCTTCCTCTTCCTTCCTTCCTCTCTCTCCCTCCTTCCCTCCCTCTCTTCCTCCCTCCCTCTTTCTCTCTTTCTCTCTCTCTCTCTCTTTCTTTCTTTCTTTCTTTCTCACCTGATTACTTTTGCAAATAACTCAAGGCAGCAAACATACCCAACACATCTTCCTCCTCTTATTTTCCCCACAACAACAAACAAATCTGAGGTGGGTTGGACTGAGAGAGAATGATCTGTTCAAGGTCACCTAATTGGATTTCATGGCTAAAGTAGGACTAGAACTCACAGTCTCCTACTTTCTAGACTGGTGACTTATCCACTAGACCTAACTGACTTAATTTCTTAAGTAAGAAAATGAATCTCTTAATTCTATGATTCTTGAGATAATGGAATGGAATGGAATGGAATGGAATGGAATGGAATAGAATAGAATAGAATAGAATAGAATAGAATAGAATAGAATAGAATAGAATAGAATAGAATAGAATAGAATAGAATAGAATAGAATAGAATAGAATAACAGATTTGGAAGGGACCTTGGAGGTCTTCTAGTCCAACCCCCTGCTTAGGCAGGAAACCCCATACCATTTCAGACAAATGGTTATCCAATCTCTTCTTAAAAACTTCCAGTGTTGGAGCATTCACAACTACAGAAGAGTGACAGAAGTATTGATGGTTTAAAGGTGTTGTGAATGTCTATTTTAAAAAAAAGATGAATGGAAGTTTAGATCTCTCTGTGTATCTTTTATATCACACTCAGTTTTCAGTTATGAACTACAACAATCTACGTGACCACTAGATGGTGGCAAAGAGCTACAGCACAGAAAGTTCTAATCTTCTGTTGCCCTCTAGTGGTCATCTGGATTGTTGCAGGCCAGATCTGGTGAACTGTATTGTAAATATCATGCCTATGTCATGCTCACCCACTGGGAAAACCTCTCTGCAGGATGTACATTTACAATAGCTGTTCTGAAGCAGAATACTTTTGAAGCTGGCTCTCTAAACCCAATCTGTCGGTTTTAGTTTTCTTATGGCTGAATTGCTCAATGGGAGATGACCCCACACTAGCAAATCTGAGTGAATTACCTTAAATATTTAACCTCTTAGATAGTTCTTTACTAAAAACACATTTGTGAACTAAGCATGAACGGGATTTGTCTTTACTTTTTTAAAAAAACTCGACAAAGCAGTGGGAAATATTTGTAACTGAAAATCCATCTTTCAGCCTATAATTTTCAGCCTTGAGGATCAAATTAGTCACATCCCAAATTTGATTCCATCATTCCAGATATTTCTTCCCTACAGAGATTATTAATATATTTGTAGTAGTAAATCCGGCCTGGGTATCCTGAAGTCTCAAAGTTTGATTAGACTTTATATAGCCTTCAAACAGCTTTTGAGCACCATTGCTACAAGTTGCAAGATTTCCTACCCTTGTCAAAACACACAATAATTGTTTGATAAGATTTCCCCCCCCCAAAGTTAAATTTTGTCATTCTGGCCATTCAAAGCTGCACAAATTTCTAGCACAAATAAGCTAAAAGAAGAAAAAAAAGGTTTCTTTTTTCACACTATCCCAATTGCTCTCAGGTAGGAAATGGGGCCTTTTGGAAAAGGTTGATCCAGTAAGTTTACTCTAACTAAATCTAAAGTTCTTGCCACAAACTAGATATTTATTATGTCATATGTTTCTCTCTTTCTCTCTGACAAAAACCAGTAGATTCTTGCAATGGGTAGGTGATTGGATTAAATAGTGTTTTTAAACATCCAATCCAGGGGTGAAATGCTCTGAATTATGTTCAGAAGTTGTGTGAGCAACTCCATGCGCCTTTGGCATTTAGTCATGCCGGGCATATGACCACGGAGACGTCTTTGGATAGCGCTGGCTCTTCGGCTTTGAAACGGCGATGAGCACCGCTGCCTAGAGTCGGGAATGACTAGCACATATGTGCAAGGGGAACCTTTACGTTGTGTGAGCTTCATCACTGGAGGCTTTCAAGAAGAGATTGGACTGCCATTTGTCAGAAATGGTGTAGGATCTCCTGCTTGGGTGGGGGATTGGACTAGATGACCTACAAGGTCCCTTCCAACTCTGTTAATCTGTGGTTGACCTATATTCAGAAGATACACATCTCATCCAAGGAATCCCGGGTAAGATTCTCATTTGAAGTAACAAGCAAAGTTTGGAAGCAGAAAACTCAACAAAATAGCCTCCAGATCCCTTTATCTCTCTCATATCAGCCAGACCTGTAACTCCTGAGAAAAAAAAAATGAACTGCTAATTATCAAACTACAAATGCTAATGAGAATGGTGTCTTAAAAAATTCACAGGATGATTTACTAACTCTGCATAATTTAGCCACAGATTTAGCAGGGCTGTGGCAATCAGTTGTGAAGTCTTCACTTCTTGGATCTCAGCCAAGTGCTAAAAATTTTCCCTGGCTGGAAAGTCATTTTCCCCATAAGCTGCCCTTAAAACACAGTACTATTTGTCATTTAAGAGTGAACTTTTAAAATTTATGAACATATGCAAGCAATAGAACGATGGGAAGAATTTTGATATGGTAAAGGAATGAGTGTGCATGGCATTGTTATATTATCCAGGAGACGACAATGCAATTGCATCAGAGGTGGATTTCAGCAGGTTCTGACCAGTGCTGGAGAACTGGTAGCGGAAATTTTGAGTAGGTCAGAGAACCAATAGTAAAAGTTCTGATTGCCTGCTTTTCTAGTTGCTGCTCCCTCCAACGATCAGCTGTGCTTTAGAAGCTGTTCTTTTAGCCCCAACCAGCCCCAACCTCAAAACCAGCGAGTGAATTAATGTGCTGAAGCTGACCAGGCTAAGGACGCTAGCCAGCTGAATACCTGGTAGGCAGATTTTTCCCCCCCTATTTTCCTCCCCAAAAACTAAGGTGCGTCTTATACTCCAAAAAATATGGTACTTTCTAAAAGCAGGCAAATACCCCTGCCCCTCAAAAAAAAAAAAAAAAAAGGAACATAATGGACAAATACAAGGGAAAAAATATCCATACATATTATACTATTGTTTTTCACTGATGGAATGAATTTCTTGCCAGATATCTGTCTTGTTCTTCCCTTGTAATAAGCTCAACTTCTTACTTATTGTTGGATGAGACAGTTTATGTATGAGAGAAGAAAAGAAACTTCTTTAGATAGATGATCTCTCAGGGGTTCAGGCCAGTGGTGAAATTCAATTTTTTTTTACTACTGGCTTGGTGGGAATGGTGTGGCTTGGTGGGCATGGCAGGAGAAGGATACTGCAAAATAACCATACCCTCCCCAGTCCTGGGGGAAGGATACTGCAAAATCCCCATTCCCTCCCCACTCCTGGGGAAAGGATATTGCAAAATCTCCATTCCCACCCCACTCTGGGGCCAGCCAGATATGGTATTTGCCGGTTCTCCAAACTACTCAAAATTTCCACTACTGTTTCTCCAGAACTTGTTAGAACCTGTTGGATTTCACCCCTGGTTCAGGCTATCTGGAAATCCTGAGGACAGGACTGCAAAAGGGTTTTTCTTTTTTCTTTTTTTTTTTAAATGCTTAATGTAAAGTTTTGTCAACCATAACAAGAAAGCAAGTTTGTTTTTTGGTTACCCTTGTGGATTTGGTTGCTGAGCAAAAGTCCCAGGTCAAAGAAATTATTGCAACTGAATTAACTACAGATATGAACAGTAAGTCTCATTGGGAAACTTAGTTCCTGATTTTGGAGAAATTGTGACACTCCTGCAAAAGATCAACCTGCTTGTGAACAAGGGCAAGGTAATAGAGTGAGCTGGTCTATAGCAAAGAAGTTACATAACATAGCTCCATTCTACTCTATGTAACCTCTAGGTAGTTTTTACTCTTAGCAATCCACTTTATTCCAAGAATTTACGATGCCGAGTTCATACAGCAAGGAGAATGATTCATTAAAGTTAGTGACTGGTGGTTTGATACATTGCATAAATCCATAATGTGGTTGAATCTATTTTGACTTGTGTGTGTATGGTGGTGGTGGAGGGATAAATGTAGCCACTAAAGTTAGTGACTGGTAGCTTCATACATTGCATAAATTCATAAGGTGATTGGATTTATTTTGACTTGTGCATGAGATAAATGGAGTCCCCATGATTGATTGAAGAAAACATGGATAAGAAAAAGATGGCTTAGAACCAGGGGTGAAATCCAGCAGGTTCTGACAGGTTCTGGAGAACCGGTAGTGGAAATTTTGAGCAGTTTGGAGAACCGATAGCGGGAATTTTGAGCAGTTCGGAGAAGGGAGGGAGGGAGAGAGAGAAAGAGAAAGAGAAAGAGAAAGAGAGAGAGAGAAAGAAAGAAAGAGAGAAAGAAAGAGAGAGAGGGGGGAAGGGAGAAAGAGAGAGAGAGAGAGAGAGAGAGAGAGAGAGAGAGAGAGGGAGGGAGGGAGGGAGAGAGAGAGAGAGAGAGAGAGTGTTCATTGACTGATGCTTTCTGGAAGTCTGACTTCCAGCCAGGGACCCAGTAAGAGTATCACAAAATAAAACATATGCCTAGAAAAATGGAAGTTGTATTTTTGTTGTCACTGTCAGTTCCTTGATGTCAACATTTAATCCATTGTTTCCCCCCTTCTTCAACTTCAGCAAACATTATGTGATCTAGGTATTTGTATTTTTCTTCTATGGACAAAGATTTTCAAATGGTACTTCTTCATTTTGTCTTTTCTTTAGTCTGAACATCCCACATTGTCAAATCCAAATTCCATTTTGATATCCCCTCTATATATCTTCATAGTATTAAAATAAGAAATCAATTTCAATTCTTTTCTTTTAAAAAACAACAACACATTGCTTGAAATCATCTATGTATAATGAGTGAAGTAGTTTTTTTTACCTTGCTTTGACCATTTGTAACAGTGGTGAAATCCAATTTTTTTTTTACTTCTGGTTCTGTGGGCGTGGCTTGGTGGGCGTGGCTTGGTGGGTGTGGCAGGGGAAGGATTCTGCAAAATCTCCATTCCCACCCCACTCCGGGGTCATCCAGAGGTGGTATTTGCTGGTTCTTTGAACTACTCAAAATTTCCGCTACCGGTTCTCCAGAACCTGTCAGAACCTGCTGGATTTCACCCCTGATTTGTACCCAAAACTGTTTTATACAAAACACTAAGACAGTAAAAAAACAAAAAACAATGGAGCCAATGAAAAACTCCTCTCCTGAAATTTACATATCCAGTTCTTTTGCCATTTGCTATCCAAGTTATTTTCCGTGTCTTGATAGCCTCTTTTACAAAAATGCTGGATGCTTGCACAAATGCCAAATATTTTTAAAACCGTTCTGTGTTGGGGTTCTGTATAGAACAGTATGAAACAACTTTCTATAATTAACACAAGGCCTTTGTGAGATTTTTTAGTATTATTTTATCAAACAGCGATTAATCTTGCTATTTGTTGATGCTATTTTGTTTATTGATGGAACGAAAATCAGGCTCGTTAGATTGGATGCTTTTCAGTGCTTTAGGTTCTAATCTAAAATCTAGGATTCGTTCATTCTTCATCATGATCAATTTATTACCACCTGCCTATTTTGTCCATAAAGCATTGGTGACTGAATACAATTAAAATGCAAATTATAAAACATAAAAATAAATACAATGTACTTAAAATCAGAGGTATAATTACTCTGTAATCATTATTGTAAAAAATATAGTTGACAAATGCATGGTAAAAGGTCTTCCTCCCTCCCTCCCTCCTTCCCCCCTTCCTTTCCTTTCTTTCTTTCCTTCCTTCCTCCTTCCCTCCTTCCTTTCCTCCTCCTTTCCTCCTTTCTTCCTTTCCTCCCTCCCTCCCTACCTCCTTCCTTCCTCCCTCCTTCATTTCCTCCCTCCTTCTTTCCTCCCTCCTTTCCTTCTTCCTTCCTTCCTTCCTTCCTTCCTTCCTTCCTTCCTTCCTTCCCTCCTTCCTTCCTTCCTCCTTCCCTCCTTTCTGCCTTTCCTACTTTCCTACTTTCTTCCCTCCCTTCTTCCTCCTCTCTCCCTCCTTTCTTCTTTTCCTCCTTCCTTTCCTCCTTCTTCCTTTCCTACTTTCCTTCCTGTCTCCTTCCTTCCTTCCTTCCTTCCTCCCTTCCTTCCTTCCTTCCTCCCTCCCTCCCTCCCTCCCTCCCTCCCTCCCCCCTCCCTCCCCCCTCCCTGTTTTTGCATTTTGCTGAATACGAGAAAAGAAGAGCCAATGACATCTCCCGGAGGGAATGCAGGCATTCTCCTGCTTGCCAGATAGCCAGGTTTCTGGCAGCAGAGAAGGCTTTCAGAATGACCTCTCCATCTGATCAAATTAACAGGGAGATGCGGTCTCTGAAAGAATCAGGACCTAAGCCATTTGGAGCTTCAAGAGTCAACAGCACCCTCTTTACCATTGTGTCAGATAAGCAAATCCCATCCAATGCAAATCTTTCCGTTCAGGGCGTCAGATGCTTCCAACAGAGGACAACCTCATGTTATCATTTCATACTGAAATAGCTTTACATTAAAAATAAAACAAAAGAAAGTCCTGATGCAAGTGACAAAATGTAGCTGGAGATGAATTTATCCAGGGGAAGCCAAACCTCTGGGTCATTACTTGAAGATATTAATTACATACCTTTTGACATGGTGAGTAACTAAGTAGCTGATAGCTAAAGTCAACTGCCAACAAATAAGTCCCTTCCAAGGTGTTTAAAACGACGGCAATTTATTTAAAGGAATCATCATATTTTCTTCTTTTTCATGAGGCACTCGGTCCTATTTTTCTATTCAAGGTCACCGGGCCACATCTGTCTCAGAACAATTAGGCTGCAGGGAGGAATTGAAATTCCACTACTTGGAAGTTTAGTGTGTTTCTCTCTTTGTGTGTGCGTGCGTGTGCACAGACAGAGAGACGGATAGACAGAACTCTCTCTCTCTTTTTTTATCTTTCTCCTTTTGCTTTTGCATCCAGAAATAGAGACAAAATAAAATGCTACCCATCATTCTACTTGAACTCTTGAGAAGTGTCAAACCGAGCCTTTTCACTTCCTTTCACAGTTGAAAGAAGAGGTCAGAAAGGAGTCACTGATTTAACAATTCTCCAAGGAAAGTGGAAAGGGTCTGCTTTCAGGCATTAATGATTAGATAAACTTTAACTCAGTCATTCTGACAGCTGCCGATCACGAATGCTTACTTGGCCATTCCAGCCAAGGACAACAAAGGCACAGAAGGACTTGGGAGGCACAGCTTATTGTATTATTTCTCTAGAAAACTATCAATACACACAGAGAGACACACTATACAGACACACACAGAGAGACGCACGTGTATAGACACACAGAGAGACACACATGTATAGACACCCACACACACCAGAGGTGGGATTCACTTACCTTCCCTACCGGTTCGCAAATGTGAGTTTGCGTGTGTGCATGCTCGCTTCGATTGCACACGCCACCTCTGCGCATGAGCACGGCCTTCTGCACATTCTCTTTGCTCACACATTACGTCTGGGTGGCGGGGCGGAGCCTCCCGCAGTCGCCACTACTGGTTTGCCGGAACCGAACAGAACCAGCTGGATCCCACCACTGACACACACGTGACTAAATCTATGTCCATGTGTATCAGTGGTGGGTTGCTACCGGTTCATCCCGGATCGGGCGAACTGGTAGCGTTGGTGGCAGGAGGCTCCACCCAGCCACCTGGACGCTTCTGTACATGCACGCCCACGAGCGAACAGGTAATGATGGGTTTTGAAACTCACTACTGATGTATATGTATCCTGCTTTGTTTGAAATAAGCATGGGACTGCTAAACATTTTCGCCAGCAGTGTTGACTTCTCAGTTACTTCTAAAATCAAATCAAAAACAACTTTGTGTCTTCTTCATCCTAGACCAAGATTAAATTGTTCACTTGGGTCGAATCTACGAATTAATTCACGGGATACAATCTGAGTTCGGTCATCGAGACCAGAAGTTTAGTCTTCCAAGCTTTCAGTCTCGTGCTGCAGTCCATCCTCAGGGAACTTCTCACTCTGCAGAATGTGTTTGGAAGACAAAAGCTCTGGTGCCCATCACAGATTGGATCCTACAACATGACAGCAGTGTTCCAATATCTCAGGGGCTGCCACAAAGAAGAAGGAGTCAAGCTATTCTCCAAAGCACTTGAGGGCAGGACAAGAAGCAATGGGTGGAAACTCATCAAGGAGAGAAGCAACCTAGAACTAACGAGAAATTTCCTGACAGAAGAATTAATCAGTGGAACAACTTGCCTCCAGAAGTTGTAAATGCTCCAACACTGGAAATTATTAAGAAGATGTTGGATACCCATTTGTCTGAAGTGGTGTAGGGCTTCCTGCCTAAGCAGGGGGTTGGACAAGAAGACCTCCAAAGTCCCTTCCAACTCTGTTGTTCTGTTCTGTTCTGTTCTGTTCTGTTCTGTTCTGTTCTGTTCCGTTCCGTTCCGTTCCGTTCCGTTCCGTTCTGCAATGGTCGTAATTGTGAAAATGGTCATAAATCACTTTTTTCAATGCCATTGTAGCTTCGAATGGTCACTACATGAACTGTTGTAAGTCAAGGACTACATGTAAATTAGCTACTACATTCATTCCAGGTGTTATTCATGATACTTAGTTATAACTTATAAACCTTTTATGGCTTCAAACCTGGATGTATTCAAGACCACTATTCCAGTTAGAATATGTCTATTCAGTGCTACAAAAAATGCCTCCAAGTGTCCCAAATTATGGGAATATCCAGTAGGAAGGAGCTCCCTTCCTGCTGAACACTTTACTCCTAAGGTGTGAGAAGCTCATTCATAATTTTGTGAAAGCTTGGAAAAAATCGGACTACAGTATTTCAGAAGGTCTTTAATGGTTTTATAACATTTTACTAGATTATAGAATAAAATACAAAAACAAATAGTAGCATACAGAGGGGAAGGGAAGGGGAAAAGAGAAGTGAGGAGGAGAGGCGAGGAAAGAAAAAAAAGGCATTGACTTCTGTCTTTCTCTCTGTTGCAGTGGAATCAAGCATTAACATGGAACCTCAACTTTTAATTTTTCCATAATAGTATAAACTAGCCATTTCGATAACAGTAAATGAATCTAATCAGTAAAACCCAAAATCAAAGTTTCATTTTATTCCCCACCTCAAGCACCCCTTTTTAAATGTAAATTTTAATTTGTTTTTAAATTATGGGGTATTTTAAATTTGTTCAGCCAAATTATTTAATTTGTTTTTATTTTATTTTAAATTTTTGTATTTATGTGTTTTATCTTGTGGCTGTTCACCGCCCTGAGTCCTTCTGGAGAAGGGCGGTATAGAAATTTAATAAAATAAAATAAATAAAATAAAATAAAATAAATAAGCACAAAGTCCAGAAGCGGTCTCCTCCTCCTCCTCTTTCTTTAACGACCCCCACAATCCCTTGCAAAGTGGAGTCTGGGCAACTGAATGGAGCTAGCAGGACGTTTTAATGGCTGGATGCCTTTCCTGTTGCCAGTGCGGAGTTTTGTTCAGCAGATATATTCTCATTGTACTAGAGAGAGAAATATCTGCCTCTACCTAGGATCGAACTCACAGCCTCCTGATTGTGAGGCGAGAACTCCACCTCTAGGCCACCGCACCCACTCCAGATGTAGCAACAAAAGTACTGTGCATTCTTTTCTTGGATCAAAAACGGTCAATTTAGCCATCTCTGCCAACCAAACCAGCTTTCAGAAGGTCTTTTAACGACTCAATGAAGGAATGCTGAGCATGGTTACTGCTTGGTACTGAGGCATGTTGTTACTGCATTGTGATATTGTTAACATTGGGTTTATTGCCAAACTGTAAACGCCTGAAAGTCAGTTAGCTTGAAGCAGCAAGGATGCCATTGTAAATCAATGAATAAATAACGAGCAAGCAGATGCTTCGGAGAAACCACAGCAGGACAAGAGAACACAAACTTTCTCAGCAACTGGTAGGGATGGCAGAAAGATTCATTAATTTCACATCTTATTAAGAAAGAATGTCACCCGTGTTTCCATGAACCACCATTATTTTTCTGGAATGCAATTCATGAAGCAGATATCAGATTTTATTATTATTATTATTATTTAAATGCATCCCGAAGACGGCATGTGTTTTTTTTTTTAAAAAAAAAATGCACACAGGCATTTTGGAATGCACAAGTTTCAATATCAGCATTTTATGAGCTGTGCCTCAGATTAGATATCAAAATTGAGATGTATTGTCCTTTATATACTGTACTTTTAGGAGTATAAGATGCACTCCTCACCACCACCACCACCAAAAGAGGGTGGAAATGTTGGTGCGTCTTATAGACTGAATACTGGCATTTTTAGCCTCCCGAAACTCTGCCCCTCGCATGTCCCATTTTCGCTAAAAATGGGCTCATTTTTGCAAAAACGGGACGCGCAGAGGCTTTCGGAGGCCTACAGAGTGGTCCTGGGGGCTGGGGAGGGCAAAAAACAGGAAGTGGGGGGGTTTCAGGATGCCAAAAATGGGCCCGTTTTTCACAAAAACGGGACTTGGAGAGGGTTTAGGAGGCCTGCAGGGGACTGGGGAGGGCAAAAACAGGATGTGTGGGGGGTTTGGGATGCCAAAAATGGGCCCTTTTTTCACAAAAATGGGACACGCAGAGCATTTAGGAGGCTGGCAGAGTGCTCCTGGGGATGAGGCAGGGTAAAAACCAGACGTGTGGAAGCTGGAAACTATTTCTATATGTATAAAACTATAGCTATAAAAGCCACCCATTCTCAACTCCATGTGGTCCAGCTGCCCAGAATCTCCCATGTGCTTCTGCATCATCAATAAATGGACCCTCTTTCCAATCCGCCTCCAGCCTCCATTTTGTCTCCAGTGCCTTTCTCCCGGCTTGGAATGAACCAGATGGATATTTCTTCCAACAAGTGGGACTAGAACTCCCAGTCTCCCAGTTTTTAATCCGATGCATTGCCTACTAGACCAGGGGTCACTAACCCGTGGCTCTGGAGCCGCATGTGGCTCTTTCATCCTTCTGCTGCGGCTCCCTGTCACTCAAAATATGTGTTGCAACTGCCAATGTGCGACACCCGCCGGCACTCAATTTATTGAGCTTTTCAACCTCTGGTACGCCAACCATGGATAAATCCAAGAAAAGAAAAGTTTCAGAAGAAAATAGAACATTTAATTCAACTACATATGCTAGTTTTGTGGCCGCTCAAGAAACAGTCAGGCACAGGAAGGGTTTTGTGGCTCCCGGTGTTTTCTTTTCTGTGGGAAATGGGTCCAAATGGCTCTTTGAGTGTTTAAGATTGCAGACCCCTGTACTAGATCAAGCTAGATCTTCCAGTGTTTTGACCCATTCAATTAACTAGTTCTGACATTTTACACTGTCTTCAGTTTCCAGACCAGTTTTGGAAGCAACCTGCATGGAACACATTACAATAGTTGGCTTTTGGACTTCATCTGAGAAGAAATCACTCTGGCCAAGCTAAGCTCATTTGAAAATAGCCAAAGAAGCAAATTAGCTGGAACTTCTACTTATAGAAGTCATCCAGGCCTCCACTGATAACTGTTCGGATAGCTGACCTGTTGGTGGAATCATAAACATTACAATTAGAAACGAGCCACAGCACAGGAGATACCATTCTCATCCATGCAAAAAAAAAAAAAAAAAGGCATTTAGCCAACTATAAGACAGGAGCTTCCTCTCCTTCCCAGCCAGACACTAATTAAATATAGCTGAAGACTACACAGAAAAGAGGAAGGGGGAAAAAAAAGCCCAATTAATTAATTGGCAACCTGCTGACACTATAATTAAGTTATGAAAATGCAACTCCCTTTCTACTCGATGTTGAAAATTAGTCAATTACATTTATTGGGAAAGTTTACTTGGCATCTTTACCATAAACTGTAAGGGACAAGATAGTTCCACGTGTTCTCCCTTTTTTGGGGGGTGGGGGGGAGGGAAGGGGGCAATGGGGTGGAAGGAATGGCAGAATTCCCATTGATCTTAACAGCCACATTACTGATCTCTTGTTACGCTTAGGTGGAAAACCTTGAGACAAGTTTCATGGTGACAGATGCCTGTTTTGAACCATGTCCAATGCTCAAGCAGTACTTTTTCACCAGGACATCTAGATGATTGTATTTTAATCCTGGATGATTAAAAAAGAATTGGTTTCTCTGTCTCTTACCCCCAGCTGAGATTGAACCGAACTTCATAACCGAACTTCAAAACAGTACCCCAAGGCTCTGTTTTAGGCCCAGTACTCTTTAACAACTTCATCAATGATTTGGATGAGGAGATAGATGGGGAACTCATCAAATTTGCAGATGACATCAAGGTGGCAGGAATAGCCAACACTCCAGAAGATAGGCTCAAGACACAGAAGGATCTTGACAAACTTGAACATTGGGTGCTATCTAACAAAATGAAATTCAATGGTGAACAAAGTAAGGTTCTACATTTAGGCAAGAAAAACAAAATGCACAGGTACAGTGTATATGTGGTACCTTGCTCAATAGTAGTAACTGTGAGAGGGATCTTGGAGTCCTAGTGGACAATCATTTAGATATGAACCAACGATGTGCAGCAGCTGCCAAAAAAGCCAACACAGTTCTAGGCTGCATAAACAGAGAGATAGAATCAAAATCACGTGAAGTGTTAATGCCACTTTATAATGCCTTGGTAAGGCCACACTTGGAATCCTGCATCCAGTTTTGGTCATCACAATGTAAAAAAGATATTGAGACTTTAGAAAGAGTGCAGAGAGGAGCAACAAAGATGATTAGGGGACTGGAGACTAAAACATGTTAAGAACGGTTGCTGGAACTAGGTATGTCTAGTCTGATGAAAAGAAGGACTAGGGATGACGTGATAGCAGTGTCCCAATATCTCAGGGGCTGCCACAAAGAAGAGGGAGTCAAGCTATTCTCCAAAGCACCTGAGGGCAGGACAAGAAGCAGAAGCAACTTAGAACTAAGGAGAAATTTCCTGACAGTTAGAACAATCAATCAGTGGAACAACTTGCCTCCAGAAATTGTGAATGCTCCAACACTGGAAGTTTTTAAGAAGATGTTGGATAATCATCTGTCTGAAGTGGTGTAGGGTTTCCTGCCTAAGCAGGGTGTTGGACTAGAAGACCTCCAAGGTCCCTTCCAATTCTGTTCTTCTATTTTATTCATAACAGCGATACCTGTTTTGAAATTCAGTTCCCTGTAAGATTTTTATGTTCCTGGCCATAGGCAATTCTGCATGCTTTTGCCTCTCTTTTCAACGATAAGTGAGGATGAAAACTAGCTAGAGCAACTGGTTGTTGAAGGTGCTATTAGTAATAAGTCAACATTTAGTTCTTCTCCAGAACCACTGAGGTCTAGCTGACCTGAGTTATTTAATTGACATTAAACCCTGTGGAAAACACTTCAAGTTGTCTTTAGACGAGATCTGGAACCCTCTAAGAAATTAGTACTGAGGTTAATTGGACTCTTAAAATGCTTTAGATACTTTACTCGTCCATTATTGCTTTGTATATATTTGGAGATCCAGTTGTCAACTCGCAAAGCATCCCTGGCCTGCTCTCAAGTTGCCATAGGCCATGGGGGATGGGAAACTGGCGAAATGGCACAGCAGCCAAAGACAGATGCACATCCCACACTTATCTCTCTCAAGGCTGTATCCCAGGGTTACCTACAGCAGCCAGAGGGGAGCGACCTCTACAACCCGCAAAGTTGCTCCATTGGCAAATGTGATTGATGACACACCTGTGGGGGGGGGGGACAGGATCATAATTGAAGCATAAATTATGTAGGGTCAGAGCTGGCTTCAATTGGGAATGTGCCGACACGAAGCTCCTAATAAATAACTAGATTTCTTTTGAAGCTTGGCTCGAGATTCATGATTTAATTAGGGCATCCGTAGGAACCCTGTAGAGGTTAAGCCACCAGGCTATGAATTCTGAGTTCTAAACTGACCTTAGGCACAAAGCCAACTGCCTGACCTTGGGCCAATCACTACCTCTCAGCCTAGGAAGCAGGCAGTGGTGAACCATTTCCAAAATCTTGCCAAGAAAACTGCAAGAATTACTCCAGGTAATTGCCATGAGTCAAGACTGAGATTTGGACACCTTATGAGAAGAACCAGCTCCCTTCAGTGGTGGGTTTCAACCGGTGTTACCACCGGTTCACTTCATGCACTTCCTTTGTTTGCATACATGCAAAACTTGTGCTCCACGCAAGCCCAGTGTATTACGAAACAGCTGAGACGTGGCAATCCGCTCTGCCACGCCTTTCAGCTGGACTAAAAATGACCAAATATAAGGTATGTATAATGCAGGGGCAGGCGGGAGGGCCAAGCTAACCGTCAGAGAGAACCGGTTCGCTGTCAGCTCACCATCACCACTACCGGATTGTCCGAACCGGGCCGAACCAGTAGAAACCCACCACTGGCTCCCTTGATACATCAGCAATGGTGGGAAAGGTGGAAAGAAAGAGAAGAAAGTCAATAACAGTTGCAGTGGTCCAACTTTGGAAAACATGAATGTCTTGGTTGGAAAGATCATCCTGAAGAAGTCCTATCTACAGTATATGGTTGCTAAGGATCAACACTGATAGCACATCATCAATGAATCAAAGCATGCAAGAAAAGTGGTGTGAACTCCCTCCAAACAAAATATTACTTGAAGGTCACTGTAACCTTAGCAATTTGATGAATGCTTTTTACCAAGAAACCTAATAATTCAAAAAAAAAAATGCTCTAGTAGAGTCAAGCATAATAAGGCTTCAGGAAATCAATTAATGCTGGATGGACATTAATCTTTGATTATTTCAAGACTGATATTCATAATCTCATTTCTTCCTTTAGTCCTAGGGCTTCAAAATAGACTCAAGTAATTAAAAAGACTCCAGCAGTGATGCTGTCTACATATTCAGTTAAACTAATAATATTTGTAATTACCACCACTAACAAAATAGATTCAGTGCTTTTTTTTCTTCTCAATCTTTCATCTGTTTGGAGGAGAAGGATGAACAATGAAACAATTATAAACTTTTTTGTAAATAATACAATTAAATAAACAATACTATTTCTCACATTGACAATGCACACAGGGAAGAATGATGGCAAGTCCAATTTTAAACTGAAAAAAAAAGTTGGAAAGAACCAGCTCTTCCTATTACAGTCTTGTCTCCTAAAACAGAATAGAATAGAATAGAATTTTTATTGGCCAAGTGTGATTGGACACACAAGGAATTTGTCTTGGTGCATATGCTCTCAGTGTACATAAAAGAAAAGATACGTTCATCAAGAATCATAAGGTACAACACTTAATGATAGTCATAGGTTACAAATAAGCAATCAGGAACAAAATCAATGTAAATCGTAAGGATACAAGCAACAAAGTTACAGTCATACAGTCATAAGTGGAAGGAGATGGGTGGTGGGAATGATGAGAAGATTAATAGTAGTGCAGACTTAGAAAACAGTTTGACAGTGTTGAGGAAATTATTTGTTTAGCAGAGTGATGGCGTTTGGGAAAAAACTGTCCTTGTGTCTAGTGGTTCTGGTGTGCAGTGCTCTATAGCATCGTTTTGAGGGTAGGAGTTGAAACAGTTTATGTCTAGGATGTGAGGGGTCTGTAGATATTTTCACAGCCCTCTTTTTGACTCGTGCAGTATACAGGTCCTCAGTGGAAGGCAGGTTGGTAGCCATGGTTTTTTCTGCAGTTCTAATGATCCTCTGAAGTCTGTGTCTATCTTGTTGGGTTGCAGAGCCAAACCAGAGAGTTATAGAGGTGCAGATGACAGATTCAATAATTCCTCTGTAGAATTGTATCAGCAGCTCCTTGGGCAGTTTGAGCTTTTTGAGTTGGAGTAAAACAAACTCTAACAATGGCTATTCATTCCAGCTGGTAAATATTTTCCATGAAGAAAACTTCAGAGAACAATTTCTGGTCATAACGGCAAGCAGCGTAAACAAAATGGAACAAGGAAAGACTTACATAATTCTTTGGAGAAAAGACAAAAGAGAAAATGGATGTAGCAAAGATGTCTAGTCATTTTTGTGTTTGGAACATCCAGCTAAAGGTCAAACCCGAATGTTCAGTTCTCAAACGTGGTGAGACAAGGATCAGAAAATATTAATGCTGAACCACATTAGCCAAAGCAAGGCTCAGAAGTGAAACCATTTGCCATTCTATTCCTGAACATTGCTTGTAGTTGAATCTATTTTCCCTTTCTGAGTTGACCTTTGCAGAAGTAGATTTGTTTTGCTTCTCATAGACATTTTAGGTTGAGTGAATCTAATGAGTAATTCTATGATGTCTTGTTTTTTTTTTTTCCCTAAGGGTACATAATGTCCAACCCAGTTGGCTTTTATGCCTAAAACAGCATTAGATTTCACTGTCTCCTGGTGATTGGCCTAAAGTCACCCTGCAAGCTCTCTCTATGTCTAAAGTGGGACTAGAACTCACTATCTCCTAGTGATTGGCCTAAAGGTTCCCTGTCTGTTTTCATGCCTAAAGTGGGGCTAGAATTCACTGACTCCTAGTGATTGACCCAAAGTCTTCCATCTGGCTTTCATGGCTAAGATGGAATTAGAATTCCCCATCACCCAGAGGTGGGTTTCAGCAGGTTCTGACCAGTTCTGGAGAACCGGTAGAGAAAATTTTGAGTAGTTCAGAGAACTGGTAAATCCACCTCTGACTGGCCCCGCCCCCATCTATTCTCTGCCTCCCGAGTCCCAGATGATCGGGAGGAAATGGGGATTTTGCAGTAACTTTCCCCTGGAATGGGGAGGGAATGGAGATTTTACAGTATCCTTCCCCTGCCACGCCCACCAAGTCACACCCACAGAACTGGTAGTAAAAAAATTTGAATCCCACCACTGCCATCACCCACTATCTAGCTTGGTGCCTTAACCACTTAGACTACCTCTTTCTGTAAATTGGCTTTTCTGTAAGAGACGACCCTGTTGATTTTGTATCGAGTTCTCATTCAACACCATTCTTGTTCTCATCCAAATTATTAAAAGACCCTGACCAGTAAAGTGTCCCCCTTCCCATGATTGAAATTAATCTTGCTTTCAATTAAATTGGAATAGTTTGGCTGCTCTATAATGTGGTGATTCCAGCAGGCACATCCAAAGGAATGGATACTGTTTCATTTATTCTCCTGATCTTTTACTTCAGCCAAGCTTTCAACACCTCTGCATGAGACAACACTTAACATCTCATGAGTTCATACACATATGCTAATGATTGCTATCGCACACCTGTTTACGCCTCCCCTGCTGTTCGGTCCTCTCACAACTACCGTGTCAAAGCTGTTTACATTTTTCACCGTGGCACTTAAAGACCTCATCAAAATTAGATTTGCAGAGGTTTCCCCCCCCCCTTTGCTTTCAATATTTGGTTTTAGGTTCCATTGGCTCCATGGAAAATCAATGAGCAGCACATCATGTAGGGATGAGATTCTACTAAAAGATCCAGGTGAATTCTTAAAACAAGAAATTCACACGGAAAGCAAAACTCCTAGATGCTTTTTTACAGGCATATAGTTTGACCAAGCAGTCTGATAATCTCTGTCTGTCTGCATAATTCAGAAGTGGACAATCTGAGATGTTTGATCTAATGAAAACAATCCCACCCATCACTGTCAAATGCTTCTTACAGGAAAAGAAAAAAAACAAATAAATTAACAGGAAGGACTGGGTTTAAACCTACGTCAGCCTTATGAACTGGTCCAGAAAAGAAGATAACAGGAAGTACTAACTAATTTTATTGTATTAATGGAATCTGTCAGAACATTCATGAACTGGAATGGAGACATGGTAACAAGGTCAGCCAATGAATAGGCATAGCAACTGGGTCAGCCAATGTGGACTGTTTGGAAACTGAAACAGTATTTGCTTGGTTGAGCCTTGCTGGGTGATGATGTAATGAAAGGGCTTTGGGATTCCTATTATGGCTCTGCCTGAAGTAGGTAGATCTTTGTTATGTAGAATAGACTGGCCCAGGCCTTAATGACCCATTGATAAAGGTGGGGAGGGGGCAGGAAGCTGCAGGGAGCTGCTTTGTCTTTAAAAACATGCTTTTAAATGTCCTTTTCTCATCCAGGGAAATATAATATTCTGCCTTTTTAATATTTCCTAAAATATTTCATTTTTCTAGGAGGGGGTGGGTGCTAACTTCCTTCAAGACTAAAATATATAAAGAAAAGAAAAGTTGCAGGAATTGGGTATATGGCTAGTCTAAGAGAAAAGAAGGCCTAGGGGTGATACGATGGCAATATTATAGGATTTGAGGGGCTGCCACAAAAAGAGGGGCTGGACTTATTTTGCAAAGCACTGAAAGGCAAAAGAAGAATTGATGGCTGGAAACTAATCAAGGAGAGCAGCAACTGGAATTAAAGAGAAATTTTCTACCAGGACAATTAACCAGTGGAGTGGGAAAGGAATGGGGATTTTGCAGTATCCTTCCCCTGGAGTGGGGAGGGAATGGAGATTTTACAGTATCCTTCCCAGGAGTGAAATCCAGCAGGTTCTGACACGTTTTGGAGAACCGGTAGTGGAAATTTTGAGTTGTTTGAAGAACCGGCAAATACCACTTCTGGCTGGCCCCAGAGTGGGGTGGGAATGGAGATTTTGCAGTATCCTTCCCCTGTCATGCCCACCAGGCCACGCCCACCAAGACACACCCACAGAACCGGTAGTAAAAAAATGTGAATCCCACCACGGGATTGTTGCTGTGTGATCCTGCTTCGAAGGAGATGCTTCATGTGAATTAAGCTTGAAAGAGATGCAGAGTTCTAAAGATCAATGCTCCTATTTTTATTTTTTTTAAAAAATACTTTATTTTTTATTGTTTCCATTGCCTTTATTTTGTTTTTCCCCAGGTCTCAACAACAATTGACAGCCTCACCGCTGCAAATCTGTCCTTGAAGGAAGAAGAGAGCTCACCCTGGTCTAAATATGGTGGGCTTTTGTCTGAAACCATTCATTGTGGGTGAGATATGGAAGGAGTTGTCGTTTTGCCTTGTGTCTGTTTGCTTTTATTCTCCCCGCCCCCCATTTTCTTTTAATTGGCTCATCTTAATTCAACATCAGGTAGGAACCGAGGAATGGGGAGGGAAGATGCTCCTTCGTGATTTTGTAGAAGCAGACAAATAAAGCCTGGGATCCTACTGTGCAGATAACTCAACAATCAATTGGAACCCAGCAGTTAATCGATGAGCAGTTTCATCAGTGATTATTTTATGTACGGTCAGCCATCTGCAGCCTTTGAGTTACAATCCTATTGTCAATACGAAACAGCTGGACATTGTCCAAAAAAGACCTGCAGGGAGAAGAGGCTATGCGGCTTCCTTTTTTCTAGGCTGTGATCTGCATTGAGTTTTGGAGGCCATCTTCTGAAAAGTAGACAGGGCCGGAATAAAACTTAAACTAAAGGTCATTTCACTTTCTAATTTTATTTATTTATTTATTTATTTATCTTTAGGGAATTTATCCCATCCCAGGCTGTTCAATCTTTTCTTGAAAACCTCCAGCAATGGAGCACCCACAACTGTGGGAGGCAAGCTGCTCCATTGATTAATTATTCTCACCATCAGGAAATTCCTCCTTCGTCCTTGGTTGGGTCTCCCTTTAACAAGATTCCATCCATTGCTTCTGCTTCGCAATGCTTTGAAACATAAGTCAACCTCTTCTTCTCTGTTTTCAATTGCAATGAATCATGGAAAAAATGTTCATCATCATCATCATCATCATCATCATCATCATCATCATCATCATCATCTCCTCATCATTAATCTAAGTCAGTGTTTCCCAAACTTGGCTATTTTAAGATGCATGGACTTCAATTCCCAGAATTCCCCAACCAGTATGCCTAGTTGAGGAATTCTGGGAGTTGAAGTCCATACATCTTCAAAGGGTCAAGTTTGGGAAACACTGACTAAGTTCTAAAAAAATGAAAGTTGTATGCCTTTTACTATCAAATTAGATCACAAGAACTCTCTGGCAATGGGCCCCAAGGTCATGTATTGACTGTCAGCCCCGGAGGCCTTTTTTTTATTTTATTTTTTTGGATCTTCAGGGCTGCCACATTTAATGCTGTGGGAAACTGGGGGAGGGGGGATTGCATGGAGTTGCTGGGTTATCTAGCCATAATAACATTCCTTTCTCAGAGAGTCAAGGACGTTCGGCCTGCACCTGGAGTGGTATGACTGGGAAGCATCTCCAGTTGGGATGGTGCATTGATTGGACCATGTGATGGACATGTGGGTGCAGGGGAAGGGACTTGGACTTTCTTTTGGGTGGGGGAAAACCCAGAAGTTTTCAGATTCGGGTTTTCACAGATGTGCCAATATGACATCTCTAATAAAATGGAACTTTGAGGAACTCAGAGTCTTTTTTCGTTGGAGGTGTTAGTTGGAACCCTGATATTGACATCTAAAACAATTCAGAAGATGGGGTAGGACTGATGATTTTAGGACAATTTAGAAAGCATGGGCGTGACAGGTATAGTGCGCATAAATCAGAATCATAAATGAAATAATGGTGGAAATACCTGGTATAAATAGTTGCCAACTGTTTCCTTAACAGCAAGGACATATGGAGCATCATAGCAGAGGGAGAGGCATCTTGTTCGGCAACAAAGCCACGTTGGCACTACAACATGAGCCGGAGTAAAAACTGCTAATTTCCTAATGAGTTTCCCATAATTAACAAGATTTGTGCAGCATTTCTGTAAACCTGGCAGATGGTAAACTACAGTTTTGAAACATTTTGTCCTGTATCCCCCCACCCCCTTATGATTCCTCATTACAAATTGGGGAGGGGGGGAACCCTCAGATTAGAAACTGGGCCAAGTCTGATATCTAGATCTCACAAAGACTGAATTCTTTGAGAGATACTTTCTCTCACCTTTCCATGGTTTGACCCCACCATCCTTTTGACGTTCTGAAAGCTGTCATTGATATATAGAACTTAATCATTAGGAAAGGTGCTGTACCGTATTTCAGCTGGGATTTGTCAAAAAGCTAACAAGAGCTTTTAAACATTGGGGGGTTGGGGGGGTTGCGTAGCTGTTGAGCGTAGCCAGTTCTTCCTCAACAAAGTTCAAAGAAGTAGTCATTGTGTGGGTGTGTTGGGGAAAATGATCTTGACTCGGGCTGTCTTGCCTCTGTCGGAGTCTGAATTTGTGGGAGAAGTTGAGCTGGAACAAGAGCTGACAGAGAATGAGAAGGAGGCTCCGTTGGCCTTGGAAGAAACTGGGGAAGAGCAGACTCAGTCCAGGAAAGGCTTTTCAGGATTAGAAAGTCTTACGGACACGGAGGAGCAGGAGAGACAGAGTTCAGGTAAAGAGCAAGGACCAGCCCCTCCTGATCCTACAGCACACAGAGAAGAGAGGAGGTGAGAACAATGCAGACTGAGCCAGCTAAAGGGTTCTGTCCCGCTTTACAAGGCACACCTGGGGATTGAGATCTAAGGAGGTGCTGGTGGGAGAGGCAGTTGTCGGGAACAAGCGTTGAATCTGTGGAGCCTTGTGTCCACTTGCCGGCAAGGTTACTGTTTGGCTAACCTGACTTACTGGATTTCTGGCCCTGGTTACTGTTTGGCTAAACCTGGCTTATTGGACTGCTGACTCTGGTTTCTGTTTGGCTAAACCTAGCTTATTGGACTGCTGGCCCTGGTTACTCTGGCTAAACCTGTCTTACTGGATTGCTGGCCCTGGTTACTGTTTGGCTAAACCTAGTTTACTGGACTGCTGACTCAGATTACTGTTTGGCTAACGTTGCTTACTGGATTACTCGCAGCCAGAGGCTGCTGAAGGTGCGTGTGAGAGCTTTGCTCCAGGACTTGTAGTAAACATGGGGATATTTGGGGGCAAAGTTGGAACAATCAAAGGAAGTTAGACCTATTCTCTGGCTGTGTTGCTTTCATGCCATGCTCCGGGTCAACACACGGGCCTTGAATTCTGGTGGGGCTAATCTCATGCACAAATTCCTTTACTTTACTGTGAAATAAAAAGTCCTTTTTTTTTTCTAGTTGGTGTTATGAGAATGGAAAAAAAATAATGAAAGTTTTGGAATGTGCAGGGGGTACAGTGGGGAGTTGGGGAGTATCTTTGATATTTGCTGCTTTCTGGAATAAGCCCTTTTGGGAAAAGTGTATTTTTGAGGTTTGACGACTAATAACACCACTTTTTGGGGGGAGTTTCAAGATAATCATATTCCACTGCTGGAATGGCCTGGGAATAGCCCAAACCTTAACCCAGGGGTGAAATCCATCAGGTTCTGACAGGATCTGGAGAACCGGTAGTGGAAATTTTGAGCAGTTCATAGAATTGGTAAATACCATCTCTGGCTGGCCCCAGAGTGGGGAGGGAATGGAGATTTTGCAATATCTCTCCCCTGCCATGCCCACCAAGCCACACAATGCCCACCAAGCCACACCCACAGAACCAGTAGTAAAAGAATTTGGATTTCACCACTGCCTTGACCCAATTGAAAGTCGATGGAGCCAACTAAAGAATCTTGTTAGTCAGAAGCGACCCAGCAATAAAACCCAGTTAATAGAAGAAATCATTCAATCTTGGTTTCACATCATAACAGCTGCAAAACTAAAAGACTTGGTTCACTCCATGGGAAGATGTTGTAAGGCTGTAATTCATGTAAAGGTTACCCAACAAAGTATTAACTGACATGGTGATCATTTTTGTATATCTCGTTTTTTCTATGTGTTTCACTTTTCTTCTTTATACTGTAACTGCTATTCTAATAGGAAATCCTCCATAAAAATTATTGCATTACATTTTTGATTAAATTATCTTTTCATTGATATATAATTTTATGGTACTACTTCCCCAAAAAAGTGGTGTTATTAGCTAGTTTTAGAAAATACACTTTTCCCAAGCGGTTTCCACAATTTTGGCCACTACTGTATAAAAAAATCCTTCAACCATTTTCTAGCAACTTCACAGACTTGCTGGCAGATACTCTCTTCAGAAAGCCTATTGAACGATGTTAATGTGCCTGAATGCCAAGAGGAATGTGTGCTCGCGTACGATGCCGGACAGATTATTCTTATTTTTATCTTTATCACGGTTGTGTGCTGATATTTCCAGCAATTTGTTTATTTGCTTGTTTGCTTCCTTCCTTAGCTTTGCCAGTGGTGGAGTGGTGAGGTGTGAAGAGAAATTGTTCTTGACATTTGTTGACGGGAGAAATTCAGATAAATTTATTTGGGAGCAGCACAGAATGGCGGGGAGGGGAAGGGTGTTATTTCATCATGGTAACCTTATGAAATTGCAAATGCTCCCATCCTCAGCGCATCTGGAGATCACTAGCATCGCTGCACCATTTTTTTTTTAGCTTATATTCAACTAAATGAGAAACAGGCACGATATAAAGCTAAGCACTGCTGTATCCTGCAGGATCATCTGTAGATACATGAATAAATGATCAAGCAGTTGGTTTGGTGGTAGGTGAAGGCCATGGCAGATAGAATGATTGCCAAATTTTGCCAGGTGCACTATATGTACAGCCCTATCTGGATTGCAAAGATCTAATGATGGTAACAATAGCAATAGCACTCAGACTTATATACCGCTTCACAGTGCTTTACAGCCCTCTCTAAGTGGTTGATAGAGTCAGTATTTTGCCCCCAATAATCTGGCTCCTCATTTTACCCACCTCAGAAGGATGGAAGGCTGAGTCAACCTTGAGCCTGGTGAGATTTGAACTGCCAAATTGCAGGCAGCCGGCAATCAGCAGAAGTAGCCTGCAGTACTGCACTCTAACCACTGCGCTGCTGTGGCTCATGGTAACTCACAGGCTTATCATCCATTCATTGGATTACTGAAATGTTCTGTCTATTGGGTCGCCTTGAAAGACCATCTAAAAGCTTTAGTAGATCCAGAATACAATTGTCAGCTTTACCAAGTAGACCAGACAAGAACAGCTATATTAACATAATCTTGCAAGTTCTTCTTTCTCAACCCCACCCCATTCGCTGTACAGGCCCAAAAGTTGGCAGAGGGTCCTTTCTGAGTGTCTTACCCTGCCCACACTTCTGCTCTGGGCTTGGCCTTTTATCTGTCTGCTCCTTTGCCAAGGTCATTCCCATATACCATAACATCAACAAGCTGCTTGTTGACTAGTATAAGCCAGCATGGGAGGTGCAGTGGCTCAGCGATTAAAGACACTGAGTTTATCAGCTGGAAAGCTTGACCACCCAGATTCGAGACCCGAGTGTGTATGATGGGATGAGCTCCCTGTTAAGCCTGAATTTGATTGGGGTGTGGGATTGTTTGTTTCCTTGGACATCCTAGTATGAATTCAGCTTGACACAGCTTGGAACTGGAGGGGGATGGAGCCTTCAGTCAAAACGTCATTCCTAGCTGATGGGTCAGCCACATTCCACCCTCTGGCTGATGAGAAGATGGAAGAGCCTTGGTGGCGCAGCAGACTAAAGTGCTATTAAGTAGCACCAGCTGCCTGCAATTACTGCAAATTCAAATCTCACCAGGCTCAAGGTTGATTCAGCCTTCCATCCTTTTGAGGTAGGTAAAATGAGGACCCGGATTGTGGGGGCAATAAGCTGACTTTGTATAAAAAAAGAACACTGCATGGGGGGGCTGAAAGCCCTACTAAGCAGGTATATACAAAAGTATGAAGGCTATTGCTAAATGCATTGCAAACCCACCCTGAGTCTCTGGAGAAGGGTGGCATATAAATCGAACCAATAAATAAATAAATAAATAAATAAATAAATAAATAAATAAATAAATAAATAAATAAATAAATAAATAAATAAATAAATAAATAAATAAATAAATAAATAAATAAACAAACAAATAAAGAGATATGTCACTGAGCAACCAGCTCCCATCTTGGTTGGACAATGTGACCAATGTTTTGGAAACTTGAGAAACTGAAAACTTATATAGAAGTGAAAAGCCCGGAAACAATAGTACTGGCTTTTCACCAGTTAGTGCCAATATGATGTGTCTAAATAAATTTGTACTTTGAGAAACCGGAATGCCTCGAAGTTCAATTTATGATGGATGCATTACTTGGAACCTGACGCTCCCATTACTTTCCCCAGCTCCTGCCCACCTACCATGCTTCCCAGAAAATAAGACCCTGTTTTATATTTTTTTGAACCCCGAAATAAGCGCTTGGCCTTATTTTTGGGGAGGTCTTATTATTTTGAGGTGCATGGAGGAAACCAAAGGAAATGGCAGGAACCGGCTGCGCATACATTTAAATATTTTCAGGAAGGGCTTATTTTCGGGGGGGGGCTTATTTTAGTGCATGTGCTCAAAAGCCCGATTGGGCTTATTATCAGGGGAGGTCTTATTTTAGGGGAAACAGAGTAGTAGTTCTAAAGCAAATCAGGGGTGGTATTCACTTACCTTCTCTACCAGTTCGCAAATGTGAGTGCGCGTGTGAGTGCTCGCTACACTCGCATGCGCTGCCTCTGCGCATGTGCACACACTTCTGCATATGCACACAGCCTCAAAAATGTGCCCAAAAAGCACGTCATAGAGCCGGGGCGGGTGGGCAGAGCCACCCGCAATTTCCGCTACCAGTTTGGGCGATTTGGACAGAACCGGCTGAATACCACCACTGTTACAAATGTGAATAGAAAATAGATACCACTTTGGTGGGGAAAGTAATATTTACTGTGAACATCCTTAGCATATAGCCATGACCACCGATGGGATCTTTGGACAATGTCAGTTCCCTCGGCTAAGAAATGTAGAAGAGCACTGCCCTTTAAAGTCAGAAACAACTGGACAGTTGTTTAGTTTTATAAGAAAACATAAGCATCTGTTTTCTGAGCCTTGCAATGGTCCCCATTGTGCTTCTGAATGTAATTAAAAGGGTTGGATTAAAAGCCCAAATGGCTTGACCCCAAAGTATTTGCAGGTCCATCTTCTGAGACAATTTTTGACTCCTCCAATTTATATATCTCAGGAGACTGTACTACTGATCACCCACTGGCAAAACCTTCCTCCAGAAAGCCTACCAGTTTCCACCTTGTTGGCTTTGCACAAGCTATTATTCTGGAGAGCATTGGAGGTAGGATGTCTGGCCATTGATTTTATTGCTTCTGTAATTGTTTATACGTTAACTGCTGTCTTCTTATCTTCATTTTGATTTAGCTGTGTATTATGGATGTTTTACTACGTTACTTGTATTGTCATTTTTATTTTTATTTTTATTTATTATACTGTGGAAGTTTTATTGTATTGTTTATAGATGTATTATAAATTGCCAAGAGCCTCTTTGATTGTAGCGGGCATAAATCAAACAAATAAATAAGAATGTCTTGGAAATTCCATAGCCATTCTTGGGATGGGGAGGGAATTGGGGGTGATTGTATTTTTTTGAGAATGTGCCTATTTGCTCTCCAAAAGTAAAAGAAGATTGGAAAATGGTAGGGATTGTTGGAGTATTCCTGAATGATGTTCAGGAATGTCTTTATTAGTCTGCCTACTGAATAGCATTGTATGAATACAAATGGACTTTCTGTTGTGGCCCGCGAGCCGCCATAATAGCTGGCAGCAGATTCGGACAGTGAGGAGGTTGGGGAGGAACGTGAGCCAGTCCTGGAGTCTAGGGAAGGCTCGAATGATGGCTCTGAGTCGGAGGCAGAGAGAGGCCAAAGCCATCTGGTAATTCTTTGCTGCCTCCGGAATCTCCGGAGTCTGACATCAGTGAGGCAGAAGAACAGTGTGAGCCTGTTCCCAGTGTGCACATGCACAGAGCTGCCAGGAGATAGGAACAATTAAGGAAACAGGGTCGACTTGGGAGTAAGGCTTGGAGATGATTGGTCCCTCCCATAAGACATAAAAGAGAAGCGAACGGGATGTCAGCTTTTGCAGGAAGCAATTAGTTCATCTGGCTGATTCAAGATTTGAAAATTCTGTTTGTGACTCTGTGCCAAGTTTGGCCTTGCCCTGCATCTGGAAATTAGCTCTTTGGCAGCGTTCCACATGAGATAGGTGGGTGTTGATAACCTTCTTCTGCAAGACTGTTTATCAAGCCTTGTGGACTGTAAATGAAAGTAATTTATAGCCGTATGAATTAAAGAGCTTTTCCAGGACTAACTTTGTGCTGTTTAATTTCTAAGGAAGCCTAGGTCAGAACACTCTCTAACTTACTAAATTCGGGGATTTTTAGTCTATGATCTTTCCTTCATTGTCAATAATTACTGCAGACTGTATGGGAGATGTCTTTAGATGATGATTATTAACATGATTGAGCGGGTCCAGAGGTGTTTCACGAGAAGAGTACTCCACTCTACTCACAATAGAATCCCTTATGCCACCAGGCTTGAAATTTTGGGCTTGGACAATCTGGAACTGTGCCGCCTGCAGTCTGATCTAAGCATAGTACACAAAATTGTCTGCTACAATGTCTTGCCTGTCAACGACTTCTTCAGCTTCAACCTCAATGATACACGGGCAAACAATCGATACAAACTCAAGGTAAGCTGCTTCAAACTCAATTGCAGGAAATACGACTTCAGCAACAGAGTGGTCAATGCCTGGAATGCTTTACCCGACTCAGCTTCAACCTTAAATTGTCTACCGTGGATCTCACCCCATTCCTAAGCGGTCTGTAAAGGGGGGGGTGCATAAGCGCATCAGTGTGCCTATCATCCCTGTCCTACTGTCCCCATTTATCTATACTTACTTCCTTTGTTTATATTTACATTTATACCTATACCTGCTATCTTGTACATGTTTGAATAAACAAACAAACAAACAAACAAACAAACAAACATGATGATGATGATGATGATGATGATGATGATGATGATGATGATGATGTTGGAGAATGAACTTCCCAGGATGTGATAATGGGCCATGAATCCTAAAAACAGGGGGAAATGGAAGCAAATTCACATCCTGCCACCCAAGTATAAAGGCATCTTATGATGAGTCAGTAACCAAGGAATAGAAAAGTATTGAATGCACTAATTGTTCTCAGAGAGAAGAGAATCCAAATTTAGAGACTCTTTATCACAAAAATGATACAGTCACAATTACACCTTATATAAGAATTGGATTGTCATGCAGCCTAAAAAAAGAGGGGAGGGAAAGAGTTTTAACTTCTTAGTTTCTTATTTTGATGTTCAAGATAGGGTGTAATCTGATACTTAATCCAACTAGCCTAAAATTATTATGTGGGACATGTATAATTCTTTTTTTTCCCCACTTAGAACTTTTCACTAAACTATAAAATCAAGAAAGAAAGATAAATGGGAGACTATTCATTGCTCGGGTTAATAATATTATCTGAAACTTCCACATTCTTTAACAAATGCAATAACAAAATGTAAACATCAGAATTTTGGGACTAGTAGATTAAAATACATCTGTGCAAAGTGTTATGTGCACAAAGTCATCTAAAATATATTTCACGTGCAACCCCCCCCCCAACAAATCCAAAACAAGCCAACTTTCTGAATTATGGTTTTACAACAAGAAATAAACTTGTCCTTCTATTCTGTTTCCCCAGGCCAGAGGTTAGCAACCTGTGGCTCTGGAGCCGCATGTGGCTCTTTCATCCATCTGCTGCAGCTCCCTGTCACTCAAAATATGTGTCACAACTGCCAATGTGTGACACCCAGCGATGCACAATTTATTAAGTTTTTCGACCCCCGTAGGCCAACCATGGATAAATCCAAGAAACTAAAAGTTTCAGAAGAAAACAGAATCTTTAATTCAACTACATATGCTAGTTTTGTGGCCGTTCAGGAAATAGTCAGGCAAGGGAAGAGTTTTGTGGCTCCCGGTGTTTTCTTTTCTGTGGGAAATGGGTCCAAATGGCTCTCTGAGTGTTTAAGGTTTCCGACCTCTGCCCCAGGCTAGCTTTCCCTGCTGTGCTCCCATCTCAAACCCCACCCAGATACTATTCTTCCTTAATTCCTGGTTTTATACTTAACAAAAGCTTCAGGAGGAAAAAAATCTGACACTCAGTGGTTGGGCCCTGCCAATAAACTGACATCCATTGCAACTTCATCTCCCCTTTTTTCTCGGTTGGGCACTGAAATGGCTTCACCAAGTAGAGGGTGTTTAAAAGGGCCATTGGGAAGGAGACGTTGCTTCCCAACACACACATCTGAAGAATGCAAATTGAAAGCATCGGCGGTATCCAAATGCTTCTCATGGTATCGTATTTTCCCCCAGTTGGCCTTCATCCTTTGATGCGTCATCAGCAGAGATGACATGTTTTGGCATATCCAGATCCCAAGGAAAAAGCCGATGGATGTTAAAATATCAATCAGCTGTGATGAGCAAACACATCTCCCCATCCTCTAAAGAAAGGTTATTGAACCACAGATAACATGAAGATACTGGGTCATTTGCAAGGAATGAAATGCAAGGAACTTTCTGTCTCCTCGGGTATTCTGATGGCTCTTAGAGACGCCTGTCCATTTGTAGGGCAACCAAATGCAAAAAAAAAAAAAATTGATTTTCTCTATGCTAGGTTCAGCACCACTGACTTAACAAGTGCCATGACATGAGGGACATTGTCATGAATCTGTAGAAAATTCACAGCTATAAGATAGTTCTGTAAATGAGAAACCGGAACAACAATGGGCATAGTTAGCTTGACATTGCGTGAAACTTTTGAAAGCCTGCAATCTGAACTAATAAGGTACCAAAGGCATTCAAGGAAGACTCTCACAAAGTTTTGCCAGATAAAATATCTTCTAGAATGTCTGAAATGTGACAGACGCATGTTGTGTAGCTCTGCAGCCTGCCATTAACTTATCCAGATGCACAAATAAACTAAAAATAATAGGGAACAAGAGAGGATTCTGATTTCTAATCAGTTTAGCATGATGGATTTTTCTGCTGGTGGGACACAACAGCTTCCATCATCCTTGATTGTCTAAAACCAAGACAAAAACACAGCACTTGTGCCCCCTAATGCCATTCTTAGTGTAATGGATGTTTGCTGATTCGAAGTTCACTATGGAATGTTACAGTCGACAATAGAGGAGATGCTTGCATTCAACAAAAAATTAATCACAGTGTTGATGGGGAAAAAAAATCAACTTTGTGAATTAGACTGTGAAATGACAAACTCTTTTCAAAATACGCATACAGAAGTTTATTATGGATGTAAGGCAGCTGGAAAAATTATGCTTCACTCATGTTGGTTGCAGCTTCTTCTGATATTGTGCTGAGGTATTGAACAGTGGGCTTTGCAATTTCCCAGAAAGATTCTTCTGTTTTTTGTTTTGTTTTTTTCCCTTTATGCTCTGGGTACTTGAACATTTCTTTCAAATTTATCCCAGTGGTGGGTTTTGAGCTGCATTATTATAGGAGGTGACGGAGACAGTAATTGCTGGTCTCCCGTTTTGCTTCCTTTTCATATTTCTATTATCCTGAAAACTTCCTGTCTGGATACAGAACCTAATTTTGAAAGCGTCCAATGGAAAGAAGTTTCCTCTTGATGGGTTCTTTTTGAGTTTAACTACATGGGAAGCCAAGGAAAGCTGCAAAGAGGAAGAAAAGAGGATGGTCCAGTGGAAAAAAAAAGGACGGTGAAATAAGTCACAGCAAAATAAAGGCAAAGGCAGCAGATATCAAACCTAAGAAATTCCCCCCCCCTTTTTTTTTTTTTTTGGAAATAAATGTAAAGAAGAAAACAAGTGCCTTTAGCATGAGGAAATTAGAGTTAATAGAAGAGGGTGCAAGAGAATGTTCACATATAGGATTAGTCTGCACAGGCTTTCCATCAAATCTCCCCCCTCCCTTCCCTGATGATAGCAATAGCACTTTGACTTATATACCGCTTCACAGTGCTTTATAGCCCTCTCTAAGCGGTTTACGGAGCCAGCATATTGCCCCCAACCATCTGGGTCCTCATTTTACTGTCCTCGGAACAAGGCCAACCTTGAGCCGGCCAGGATCAAACTCCTGGCAGTGGGCAGAGTTTGCCTGCAATATTGCATTCTAATCATTGTGCCACCAGAGCTCTTAATAATATTACCTAGTCGGGTAATTAAACCTCTGTAAGAAAACAATCAAACTCAGAGACCTTCTCCTAACAATGATTAGAGTCCTCCTCCTCCTCCTCCTCCTCCTCCTCCTCCTCCTCCTCCTCCTCCTCCTCCTCCTCTTCCTCCTCCAGGTGGGTCATGAAAAGTCCATAAGAAAACAACCAAGCTCAGAGGGCATCAAGGACCCTATACCAGGGGTTGGCAACTCGTGGCTCTGGAGCCGCATGTGGCTCTTTCACCCCTCTGCTGCATCTCCCTGTCACCGGTCGGCTCCACAATTGATAGGGCTTTCGGTTAGGACAGGTAGAGAAAAAAAGATGCCATGCTAGGAGGAGACTCTATGGTGGGGGAACTAGACTTCTGGTCGGCAGAGGAAAAAGGATGTCATGCTAGGAGGAAACTTTATGGTGGGGGAACCCGGACTTCCGGTCGGCTCCAGAACTGAACCGGGGGGGGGGTCTTCCGGTTAGGATCTTTGTGGATCTTTGAGTGTTTAAGGTTGCCGACCCCTGCCCTATACCCTAACCCCCAAAAGAGCTGAGATTTAAAATTTTAAAAGCAGGTCATTACATCACATCCCAGCTCTCTGGGACGAACCATCTCCTAACACATCCCACAAGAAAACTGAACCATTTACAGGCAAAAAAAAAAAAAAACATCTGAAATTCAGAAAGGGTGGAATTTCGGTAGAAAGCAGCTAAACAAGAAATATCCAGATCTCCTTTCTTATTGCAGAAGCCTTCCCTCCCACCATTCTAAACTCCCTTGTGGAATTGTTCATACATCTATTGTGCATAATGCTGTAAAGCCTTTCGACCAAAAAATAAATAAAATTAAAAAAAAAATCACACTTCCTTTCTACAATAGCAGCACCTCTTCAAGATCTCTCTTAAAATAGCTTATGTAAGTGAAAACCTATTTAGGGTACCAAAATAAGTTGGCGGGTGTGTAGTTACTGTAGATATGGTTTGATTAAAAAAAAACCTCAACAACAAAATATCTTAAATTGGGATTACTTATTTTATTTATTTATTTCTATGCGCAATGGTCCTCATTTTCTACCATTTGTGGGAAGCGGAGTTCTTTTTTTTTTTTTTTTTTTTGTGGTGGTGGCAATTGTTAAGATCTTAAAATATAGATTTATTCAAGAGGGACTGTAGCGGCTGGGAAGATGGAGGCTAATAAACATCAGCACAGTGTGAGTTTGATTTTTATGCATAGCAACTTGGCAGCCTCTGAACATTTGCTGCAAAATATGGCTATGCTAATGCATCTCCCATGTGAAGGTACTCACAAAGTGAAGACTTTTTTATTTATTTTATTATTATTTTTTTTGCCTGGAACTCGGGGAAGAACCTGCATGCTGGAATTAAATCTTCATTTTCGTCATTAATAACTCTACCAACAGGAGTGATTTGAAAAGCTATACCTAATCAATTACCACCGCTATTGCAAAGCCCAAATCGGGATTGGAGAAGAGCTTAAAAATCCACAGAGATTTAGAGAGATTTAGTAAGAGTAATAAATTTCCAAGGCATATTTCTGTAGCCTTGGTTTGTTGTTTTTTTTTTTTTAATATAAATGCACTCCGTAGAACCGATGGAGAAAAATAAGCAGACGTTAAATGTGCATTGCTATTTATTTATTTATTTTCATGGACACTTTGCATACTTTCTCCTGCTTGAGAAGCAAATATCATTACCAAAAAAAAAAAAAAAATACTTCAACCTTTTTTTTTGTCTTTCCTCTGTTATTATTCCTGTTATTATTTATTCCTCTTGTCCATCCACATTAGAAATAATGGCTAAATCCTCACCTGAGCTATATGTTTAAAAAAAAAAATCTGATTTGTACTTAGATTCAGGGAGTACAGCTTCCCCGCCAAGGACCCTTGGTGGCGCAGCAGACTAAAGTGCTGTTAATTAGCACTTAGCTGCCAGCTGCCTGCAATTACTGCGAGTTCAAATCTCACCAGGCTCAAGGTTGACTCAGCCTTCCATCCTTCCGAGGTAGGTAAAATGAGGACCAGGATTGTGGGGGCAATAAGATGACTTTGTATAAAAAAGAACACCGCTTAGGGGGGCCAAAAGCCCTACTAAGCAAGTATATACAAAAGTATGAAGGCTATTGCTTAACGCATTGTAAGCCGCCCTGAGTCTCCGGAGAAGGGCGGCATATAAATTGAACCAATAAATAAATATCTTATTCCCTTGCATATTTGAGCTGGGCACAAACAACCTTTTGAATTTCTCCATTATTCTTGTAAAAAAAAATTCATGGAGAGAGGACTATCCAACATTTCTCAAGGGCAGGCATAAGAGAAGATGTTTCATGGGTAGGAAAGGTACCCAGCATTGGAGAAAGTTTGAATGTATGTAAACCATAGATAGATGATAGATAGGTAGATAGGTAGATAGATAGATAGATAGATAGATAGATAGATAGATAGATAGATAGATAGATAGATAGATAGATAGATAGATGGATGGATTTTATTCAGCTGGTTCTGACCAGTTCTGGAGAACTGGAAATTTTGAGTAGTTCGGAGAACCGGTAAATACCACCTCTAACTGGCCCCACCCCATCTATTCTCTGCCTTCCGAGTCCCAGCTGATTAGGAGGAAACGGGGATTTGGCAGTAATCTTCCCCTGGAGTGGGGTGGGAATGGAGATTTTACAGTATCCTTCCCCTGCCACGCCCATCAAGCCATGCCACGCCCACCAAGCCACTCACACAGAACCAGTAGTAAAAAGTTTTGTATCCCACCACTGGAGAGAGAGAGAGAGAGAGAGAGAGAGAGAGAGAGAGAGACAGACAGACAGACAGACAGACAGACAGACAGACAGACAGACAGACAGAAAGTCAGGCAATAGATAGATCATTGATGATGATAGATAGATAGATAGATAGATAGATAGATAGATAGATAGATAGATAGATGAGAGATAGATGAGAGATAGATAGATAGATAAGAGATAGATGAGAGATAGATAGATGAGAGAGAGACAGAGAGACAGAAAGAGATACCATAGATAGATAGATAGATAGATAGATAGATAGATAGATAGATAGATAGATAGATAGATGAGAGATAGATGAGAGATAGATAGATAGATAAGAGATAGATGAGAGATAGATAGATGAGAGAGAGACAGAGAGACAGAAAGAGATACCATAGATAGATAGATAGATAGACAGACAGATAGATAGATAGATAGATAGATAGATAGATAGATAGATAGATAGATGAGAGATAGATGATGCACACCAGCCTAACTTCATTTTGAGGGGAAAAAACTGAACCAAAACATAACTAATCAACAAGATGTATGGATCACAATGAAATAAAGTTCTAGCCAGTATAGCAGACTTGGTCAATATTCTGACATCCCTTCTTTGTTTCCACAGAGCTGCATATAAATGCTGAGTTAGTATTAAATTCGAGATTTTTCTGCAGCAACAAGGTGATCGGGAGGGAGAAAGCCCCATAGATTAGATTGTCTGCATGAGAGCTCAACCTGAAATCAACCCCATTTTCTTTTTTTTTCCTCCTCTCGAACATCTGTGTAGCCTAATTATAATTAAGCATGTTTTGAATATTAATTGTTTTAATGTCATTGATATAGAGGGTAGGGTACGAGGAGTTGTAACTCTTCCGAGGTCCCGCTTTATTTATGGTTTCCTCCAGATGTTCCAATCATTTCGTGGAGATTTTTCCACCAGGAAAACAGTTGCTGAGACTTGTGAAATGCTTCCCTTCACCAACTGTCATGGAAACAATCTTCTCCCCAAACAGTAGGTGAGATCTCCAAGAATATCACCCCACCCCGTTTGAATCATAAAGTAGCTAAAGCATTTGTGGAGCGGATGTGCCCAAAGGATTTTGCTGAGAATTATGGAATTACTGTAATTATCGGTAACTCTGTGCATTGAGAGAGTTGCAAATACACACTCACAAACACACATACACACACACACACACACACCAGTGGTGGTATTCACTTACCGTCGCTACCATCTCTCTCTCTCTCTCTCTCTCTCTCTCTCACACACACACACACACACACACACACACACAGAGAGAGAGAGAGAGAGACAGACAGACAGACAGACAGACAGACAGACAGACAGACACTGGGGTACTTAATTTAATGCCTTTGCTACATATTACTTTATGCTGAAAGGATCCAGTGCTTTACAAGGATAAAATTTTACACCGTCAACATTTATTTGCTACATGTTGCATCAATTGAGTTCTACAGTTTTATTTACAGATAAATGACATGCGATACAAATTCATTGATTGGTTTAGAAGATTTCGATGGCATCCCACGTGTATATAATAACTCTGGACAGCGATAAAGGCTTTCCAATAGGAGTGCTGGTTTAAGAGCAGCCTATCAGGTTCTTAAAGGGTGAGGGCACAGCAACACAAGGAAACTAACAATTTAAAATAGTGCTTGAGGCATTGTGAGAGCTGGAGTCTTATTATGTCTGGGGAATCCATCATGAAAAAAACCATGCCATGCCCTGTGCTGACCATATATGGACAGCACAGACCATATATTGTATTACCCTGTTTCCCCCAAAATAAGGCATCCCCTGATAATAAGCCCAATCGGGCTTTTGAGCACATGGCAATAAGGCCAAGTGCTTATTTCAGGGTTCAAAGAAATATAAGACAGGGTCTTAATTTCGGGGAAACACGGTATAATGTCTTTAATTTTTTAAGGGAGCTTCGGGTTAGAATATGAAACAAATCACTGAAGAAGCACCTTTGGGGAAAAAAGACTGGAACAATGACTGGGAAAAAAAAAAAGAGGAAATTATCCTTCATTTCAAATGTTAAATTAAAATAGTATCCACGGGAAATAAAATGACCTCCCTCTTAAACCCCTGAAGTTCAGATTAGCTACAGAAATGTGAAATTAATGGAGTCTATTCTCAAGAATTATAATTAGTGTTAATGAGTAATGCCAACAAATCCTTACCATGATTCACCTTTTAAGCATATCATGCAGAGATTTTTTTTAAAAAAAATATTGAGGTGACCTGGGGGAAAAAATCAAGGTAGTATAAGCAGAAAAGCTCCTGATCTCATATAGTCCTAGCTAATATATATCCATTTGCTCTCTTAAACCCACTCCTATGGACCAGGTTCTGACCAGTTCTGGAGAACCGGTAGCAGAAATTTTGAGTAGTTTGGAAAACCGGTAGTAAAAATTCTGACTGGCCCCGCCCCCATCTCTTCTCTGCCTCCTAAATCCCACTTTCGGGAGGAAATGGGGATTTTGCAGTAACCTTCCCCTGGATTGGGATGGGAATGGACATTTTACAGTATCCTTCCCCTGCCACGCCCACCAAGCCATGCCACACCCACCAAGCCACACCCACAGAACCAATCGTAAAAAAAAATTGAAACCCACCACTGCTATGGACATAAGATGTAGACATTGTCAGATGTAAATGCCTTATTCTCCAATGTGTAAATAATGTATATATGGAACATCAGAGGTTAACTTATTCTTTGGACTTTAATGTATTCATAACTTACCACTCCCATTCCTAGCTCCACCCCTTGTATATATAAGGAGCCACCCTCACCATTCTCGTCGCTTCTATCTGTAAATATTCAGTAAATATAGAATGCCTGTTAAGAATAAAGAGAGATATATTTAAACCTCTAATCTTTATTATCATTATTGAGTCTGATCCTAAAAATATTGCAACAAGCTGGTAGCAGAGGATGGTTAATTGACTCAATAAAATAAACATGTATAAAAAAGAAATAGAAAGCAACAATCTCAGATCAGAGATACTGAGAATACTAAAAAGACAAAAGGATGACTACGATCTCATCGCGGACCTTCAAAATTTCTTGAAAGAAAACGAAGCAGCGAGAGAAAATAGCATCGAGACAACTGAATCCAAAGAAACAAAAACGGTGAGCGACCCATCTATAAAAGAAAAAATAACAAGAAGAAAGAACAGAGATCCCGCTCAAAATTTTGAATGGCAGCCATCTTGTCTTCAACCGGCCACTGAGGCAAGCAAAGCAGAGCCAATCACGATACACCATTCAAAATCTCTGGCGCGAAAAGAATCACACAGTACAAAAAATAGTAAAGAAAATCTTTATTCTTCAGAAGAATCAAATACGGACGCAGAAGAAACATCTATCAAACTGAAAGTCGAAGCAATCAAGAAACAACTATTTAAAACTTTTGATCCAGATTTAAAAATGGCAAAAAAATCAACGGAAGTCAATGACCCAAAAACAAAAAGACAAGCAAGCAAACAGACAAACCAGAACATATCCAGATCAACTCGTGCAGAAAGGATGACAACACCTGAGCCCAGAGGACCCTGCAGGTTTTATCCCACGCCGCAGACGGTTCCAGAGGTGGAGAGCTTCAAGCGGAGCGGCTTTGGCGAAAGGAGGCAAGCGTCAGCTATCAGCAAGAAGATCAAGGTAGAGACGGAGACCGAATCGTCGGAGGAGGAATCTTACGAAGGAATTGCAGCGACAGAGGCTTCCTATAGCAGCTCCGACAGAGATATGAACAACGCACACGCGCAGATGCATACAGAGAACTACAGAGAACATTATGAAGATGAAAGACCACTCAGACTAATGCACAGAATACCCACTCCATCCTGTGACTTTCAACACCTACGAGACCATGGACTACCCTCAGTTGTGAGTAGTGGGGATAATAATACTGGGGACTTACCTAACGATTTTCCAAAACTTAGAATTGATGGCATTAATTTGCAAGAGTGGTATCAGCAACTCCAGGTTGCCTTTATGAAGGAGAACTTACTATTTTTTATCACTAGTCCCCCAAAAAGACCTTGGACTTTAAAAATAGATTGTTTACACCATAGAGCTTTTTTCTTAGTAATATCTAGCGTGTCTCCTGCAATGTATCATAGTATCAAATCAAACCTAACTGTTTCAGAAATAATTCAATGTATGTTTAATCTGTTTCACAGCGACAGTGTAGCTACCACTACAAGAATGTCTAAGGATTTCTTTTCTTCCAGAGTAAAACCAGGGGTTTCCATAAGTGAGCATTTGATATCTCTAAACAAAATAAGAGCTGAGCTGCATCTGAGGGGGGAAGTGATTTCAGATCAAACAATGAAAAGTGTTATTATCAATTCACTTGATCCATCATGGGATAGCTTTATGTCACACTTAGATACCATTAATTTGGGATATTTATCCATAGAAAGTCTATCTAACAAATTGATAGCAGAAGACAATTCAAGAAAAAATCGATCCAGTAACCAAACAGACCACAAACCTTTTAGGAAAGTAGTCTTTCAAGATAAACATAATGAGGCCTTTAGATGCTACAATTGTGGATCCAGGGAACATAGTAGAAGAGACTGCCCCAAAGTCTCAAGAGAGAGACATAGGCCAGAATATAGGAGCATATATAATTACAGACAATCTTCCACAGATAGACACAAATATAGAAGTCCACCAAATTACAAAGAAGGTAGAGGGGGTAGAGAAAATTCAAAAGAGAGGAAATCTGGGTCACTGAATGGGCTAAATAAACAAGACAGCACCAGAACACAGCAGGATGAGAATAACAATTGGCTTATTGATTCTGGTGCAACAAATCACACCACCAACAACAAAAGTATATTATCTTCATTTATAGAAGATAAGTTTGTGATAAAGGTAGCTAACCAAGAAAAGGTTCAAGTACTAGGCAAAGGAAATGTGACCTTGCCTGGTCTAGGGAAAATAGAGGGGGTATTGTTAATCCCAGAAATACCTCACAACATACTAAGTGCCATAAAATTAAGCAGAGAATCTGATATCAATATAGTTTTCTCAAAGGGGAAAGCAACTATAGAAAAGAACAAAACAAATGTAGGTACTGTAATGATAAAAGGAGGTCTACCCTATCTGATGACTAAAGAAAGATGTTTACATAACATTGATTCAAATATGGAAGATTGTATTGAAGCAGATGATGAAAATGTCAGTAACAGTGACAATGATGAGTGTAGAATAACTCATGATCACAAAAATACATACAAGGAAAAGAAACCAAAAATAGGTAAACCAATTCATGATGAGTGTGCTCACATCTTACACAGGAAGTTAGGACATGCAAGCTTTCCTGTAGTACAAAAAATGACTGAACACGCAGAAGGTGTCAAAATAAAAAATTGTGAAAATTATTTGGAATGCTCAGTATGTAAATCCACCAAACTAAAAACCAGTCCCAGACCAAAAAAATCTAACAGATCAACTAACAATATTTTTGATTTGGTACATATGGACTTAGTTGGTCCATTAAGTCCCTCAATTACCTATAGAAAACGTTACTTCCTAACAATAGTGGATGACTACAGCCGATATGGTTTTGTTTACACATTAAAGCACAAGGATGAAACATTTCAGAAATTTAAGGAATTCTACAAACGTATAGAAACACAACATAATATCAGAATAAAGCAAATTATGACAGATAGGGGATGTGAGTTCATGTCTAAAGAATTCTCCCAATGGTTAAAGGATAGAGGAATGTTACATTTCACGTCCACTCCTTTTTCTGCATTTCAAAATGGAGTTGCAGAGAGGAAAAATTCCACACTACAAACCATGATTAGGTGCACATTAGAGGATGCTGGTTTAGGCAAACAATTTTGGTCAGAGGCATTACATTATTCGAATTACACTCAAAATAGAACATGGTCCAGTATTGTGAATAAGACACCATATGAGGTGATGTACAATAGAAAACCCAAATTATCACACATGCACATATTTGGAGTCACTGCAGACGTACACATACCTAAACAATTGAGGAGAAAGGGAGAAAACGTATCCAGGAGATTAAGATTCATGGGATACGAAACTGGAACCAAAGGGTACAGATTTATTGATAGTAATAACAAATTTATAGTATCCAGAACAGCTGTGTTCCATGAACAGGCCAATTGGTCAAAATTGCACCTTAATGAAATATTTCCTAATAAATGTAAAGATACGATATCTTGCGAGGAAGGAACAACAGAAAATCAAAATATTAACAAAAGTAAGAACAAAACCAAAACTTGGACTAATAGTCAGCATAAAATAAAGACAGACACATTAACAAAAAAGGAAGCTAGATATTTGCATGATAACCATAGCAAGCCTGAAAGAACTATTAGAAACAATAGAAACCAAATACCAAATAAATACAAAGATTACATAATGCATATGAATGGAGAACAAATAACACCTAATACATATGAAGAAGTATTGAAACTTCCACATGAAGAAAGAGAAAAATGGGAACTAGCTATGGAAAAAGAGATGGAAAGTTTACAAGGATTAAATGTATTCACACCTGCGATCGCACCTAAGGATAAAACAATTATAGGTACCAGGTGGATTTATAAAATTAAGAACTTAGAAGGAGGCAATACCTTATACAAGGCTAGACTAGTTGCGCAAGGCTATGCACAAAAATATCCAGAAGACTATACTGATACATATTCACCCACAGTGAGAACAGAGAGTGTCAAAACAGCCCTTGTAGTAGCATCTGCACTCAATCTGGACGTATTCCAATATGACATACAGACCGCATACTTACATGCAAAATTAGATAAGGAAATATATGTAAGAGCACCACACAGTCAATACACTAATAAGAACGAAATTTGGTTATTAAATAAGAGTCTGTACGGATTAAAGCAATCCGGCAAAAGATGGTACGATTGCTTGGTAAAAGTACTTAAAACCATGGATTTCAACGCCACCACTGCTGATAACTGTTTCTTTGTAAAAAAGAGTAATGATCATATTGAATTTGTATTAATTTACGTGGACGATATTTTATACATTGGAAAGCATAAAGAGAGCAGGGAAATCTTTGTAAATAAGTTAAATGAACACTTCTCACTGAAATCTCTAGGTAAAGTGAATAAATACCTTGGTGTGCAAATTAACAAAACAAAAAGGGGATTCAAACTTACACAGAAAGATAAAATCATCGAACTCCTAAACAAATGTAACTTAAATAATGCCAAAACCTGTGACACCCCTATGCAAACTGATTTTCTTAGAAACACTGATGAATCTTCCCCTGAGTTTAAAGACAACACATTTTACAGATCAGTTATAGGTTCACTCCTTTATATATCTAATTGGACTAGGCCAGATATTGCATTACCTCTCAATCTATTGTCAAGATATGTTAGTAAACCAACCTTGTATCATTGGGAAGCTGTCAAAAGAATTCTAAGATATCTGAAGGGTACATTAGATTTTTGTTTAATGTTGGAACCCAATAATGACAGAGAACCAAAAATTACTTGTTATGCTGATGCAGATTGGGCTGGTGATACATCATGCAGAAAGAGTACTTCTGGTTATGTTTTTCTATTGAATGATTGTCCAGTTTACTGGTATACTGGTAAACAAGAACTAGTAGCCACTTCTACTACAGAAGCGGAATATGTTTGTTTGTCCAAGGCTGCAAATAACCTTGTATGGTTCAATGATCTGATCACTGATGTTTGGAAGAAACCCACTTTACCATTTATTATACATGAAGACAATAAAGCGGCCATTGAAATATCCAGATCCGATGCAATTGGACAAAGGTCCAGGCATATTGATATAAAGTTTAAGCATGTGAGACAACTGTCTCAAGACGGATTCATTAAAGCAATACATTGCGATACTTCTGAACAATTAGCTGACATATTAACAAAACCCTTACCTTCTAAACAACATAAATATTTAACTTCTAAATTATATGTATTATATTGTCCTGAATCAGAATGTAATTGGTGTTGTGTAACGAACCGGCATTTAGAGGGGGATTTGTCAGATGTAAATGCCTTATTCTCCAATGTGTAAATAATGTATATATGGAACATCAGAGGTTAACTTATTCTTTGGACTTTAATGTATTCATAACTTACCACTCCCATTCCTAGCTCCACCCCTTGTATATATAAGGAGCCACCCTCACCATTCTCGTCGCTTCTATCTGTAAATATTCAGTAAATATAGAATGCCTGTTAAGAATAAAGAGAGATATATTTAAACCTCTAATCTTTATTATCATTATTGAGTCTGATCCTAAAAATATTGCAACAGACATGTTCTCCTATAAGCAGACATTGTTAGGAATAATACATGACAAACCTAAGGAGATTCATAAATGTAACACTGGAACACTGGAAACCTAAATAATTAAAATCTATCTACCACTGGTACCGTTTGGTTAGATTGACATAATCCCTGATGTTGAATTTATGTTTTACCAACAGAGAAATAAAGGGAGACTAGTATAGATCTATTTCAAGCTATTTAGCTCTCATCACTGGCCATACCCTTACTTGGATTCAAACCTGGGATGCTTGCATATTAGGTAGATGTATTCACCTCTAAACCAGGGGCTCTCCTCCCTTTGTCGGCTATACCAGGGGAAAGATTAAGTGTGCTGTTGTTGTCGTTTTTGTCAGGGCAACCTGCTATACCCGGAAACAGAAGCAGTATGCGCCGTCCCATAATTGGGTAGACCAGGTTGCCTTGACCAAAAACAACAACAACAACAACAACACATAATCCATGATGGTCCCTTGATCAACCTTCTATGCATACTTTCCGCAAAACATTTTTCTACATTCTTAGCTCGTCATATAGAAACTCTCCCGTATTCTCTCTATAGACTTTTTCAGATATTTGTTCTTTTTATTACTCAACATTATCAGCGTTCTTGGATAATCCACACAATATCACAGTAAGGATATTGACTGTTGCTGACAGTCACATGTTGTGTTGGAAGCACCAAGGCACCTCTGGGTTGAAAGGAGTAGCCAGTGACATCACTGTTGCCTGGAAGATGCCTTGTTGGGAGTTCCTTTCATGTCCCCAGTTGGAGCTGGAGTGAAGGATGGGAGCTCACCCCATCCCACAGCAGCACTTGGGTCTTGAACATGGGCAGCCACCTTATTAACTCCCTCAGAAGATCATGTGCCTTTGCTAATGCCACCATCCGTGTGGAATGCATAAGTTCCCATAATAGTTAAACTCATTTAAATTATGTCAGTGGCAATGAAAAATAGCTTGAAAGAAAAAATAAGCAAGATTATCAGTGGTGAAATTTTGCCAATTCTGTCCAGCTTGTGTGAGCTGCTAGCGGCGGTGGCGCGTGGTTCGGCGAACTGGTAGCGGCGGCAGCGCAAGGCTCCACCTTCCCGCCTGGATGCTCTTACTTCCTGGTTTTTAACCCTGTGCGCATGCACAAAGCAAAGGCTCAGGGGGTCAAAAATTGGATGTGACGATGGCACGTGCACTTCCAAACCGGTAGGGAAGGTAAGTACATTTCACCTCTGAAGATCATATATGGTTATCCCTTAGGTGGGAGATTACCAATAAATATCAGGGCAGTGGGCAAACTGGAAAGTGCCCAGTGAAACCAAAATCGCAGAAGAAGAGACTAAAAAAACCACTTCTGCATTGCTGCTAAGAAAACAACACGGATATGTCCATCAAATCAGCAGGAATCAATCTAGGAAATAGCAGAAGAAACCCAGTGGCTCTTGTATCTAAATGATATCAACGTTCAAAGTACATTTTCTTTCTCTTTTGCAGGACGTCTCCTTTTGCAGAAAAGGATGAATTACAACAACATTGACATCCAAGAAGCATCCAAGGAATTTACAGAAAATCCAACCCGGGGTTTTTGTAGGATATTCTTGCTCATTGCTTATTCCCCTAGTTACACCAGATAGAAATGGGGCGCCAATAATGCCTTTCTGCCATTGGTCAAATATAATTTTGGAAGCCACATTGGGACAGGTGATTTGAGATATGCCTTCTGTATTCCTCACCATCACCAGTTGATGGAAAGAAATCAGAAGCAATAGCAATAGCACTTAGACTTATATACTGCTTCACAATGCATTACATCCCACTCTAAGTGGTTTCCAGAGTCAGCCCATGGCCCCCAACAATTTTGGTCCTCATTTTACTGATCTCGGAAGGCTGAAAGGCTGAGTCAACTTTGAGCCAGTCAGGATCGAACTGGCAAACTGCTAGCAGCGGTCAGTCAGCAGAAGTAGCCTGCAATACTGCAGAAGTAGTGCATGTACTTCTGGTCACCATGATACACACACACAAAAAATGATGTTGAAATCCTAGAAAGTGTGCAAAGAAGAGCAACGAAGATGATTAGGGGGTTGGAGGCTAAATTGTATGATGAAATTTGAGAGAGCTAGGTACCGTATTTTTTTGGATTATAAATTTACAGGAGGAAAACAATAAAAAAATAGTTTTTGGCCTCTGTGTGTCAGATATTTGCTCTCCCAGACCCTCAAAAGCACTCTGCAGTACTCCGTATGGCCCGTTTTTGCCAAAAATGGGCCCTTTTTGGGCTCCCAAGCCCCAAGCCCTCCATGCGTCCTGTTTTCACTCTCCCAGACCCCCAGAAAAATGTGCCTGTTTTTGGCTTGCAGAGTGCTTCTGGGGGACGGGGAGGGCAAAAACATGACATGTGGATGGCTTGGGAGCCCAAAAATGGGCCAATTTTTGGTGAAAACAGGCCATGCAGAGCACTGCAGAATGCTTCTGGGGTCCTGGGAGGGCAAAAACGCCCTTATTCGGTTTATTTATTTTATTTTATATTTTATTTTATTTTGAATTTGTATACCGCCCTTCTCCCTGAGGACTCAGGGTGGTGAACAGCCAAGTAAAAACATCAAGTACAAATATTAAAATACAGTTAAAAATATACATATATAAATTTGGCCCCGTTTAAGATGCACCTAACTTTTTGCCCACTTTGGGGGGGGGAGGTGCATTTTATACTCCGAAAAATATGGTATATCTATCTTTTCAAGGAGAAGGGTTATGGAGACATGAAAGCTGTCTTTCAATATTTGTGGGGCTGTCATACAGAAGAAGGGATTGACATTATCCAAAGCGCCAGAGGGCAGGACAAGAAGTAATGGGTGGAAGCTTGTTATAGGCTGATCCAACCTAGAAGCAAGGAAAAATAATGAGGGAAAAAAATGACCCATAGAATAGCTTGCTTCCCAGAGTTGTAGGTGCTCCAACACCTTCAAAATTAAATTGGACAATCATTTGACTAGGATAGTATAAGCTCTCCTGCCTTAAGCAAGGTTTTGGACTAGAAGACTTCTGAGGTCTCTTCCAGTCCTATGATTCTATGAATCCTGTACTGTCCAATGTTCCTGACTGTCCAAAAAGCACTCAAACTGTGTCCTGGCGAACGCCAACCCAGGATCTCTTCCAATCTTTTGGTTTCATCTCAGGAAGGTCCAAGTAGACAGTGCCAGGGAACCTGCGGTCTCATTTTTCCTTCTCCAACTGCATTCGTCAAACGCTTGAAGAGGTTAGGTGGAGAGTGAATTTGCTCCACAGGATTTCATCATCTGTCCAGTGACACAAAAGCCAAATTCAAATACCCTGCCTGACAATGGGAGAGGAGCAGAAAGATTGGGATGCAGAGAGATTTGTGTCACATCCCTATCAAAGGACAGGCAATGCCTGATCAATGCGTTGCAGTGGCTGATTTTTCTAAGCGTAGATATTTCTTCACAGAACAAGCATCGTTAGTAGTAAAGATTCTCCAGGGTTTTTTTTTCTTTTCTTCCTTTCTCCCTTGCTCTTTCCTGACCAGCTAATTTTGATTTGGCTGGTAATGCATGAGCTACTGGGTATAATCCAGCTCCAACTTTTATACTTTTCCATCTTATTACTAGAAGCTTTTTAATTAAAAGTAGAGGCCTTGGCAGAAGTTTATCTCCGGTTCAGGAACGGCAATGTCCTTGTGCAATTTGATAAGAAAGCTGAGGTACATATGTGTGAAGAGACACTCTGGCTCATCCTCGTCTTCTTTGCCCTCTCGGCCCCTTACTTATTTAATTATTTGAAAAGGCTTTCAAAAATAAAATCCTGCCATTGAGAACTTGCCAGTTTAGAAGCAGCTGGGCCTACGGACAGGGATAAGGGGAAAATAAAATCACCACCACTACCACCTCCATCCAAAACGAAAAGAAAATACAATGAAGCAGTGTCCCACATTAGGTGTTCAGCTGCAACAGCAGTAACAAAAGGCAAACAAAAAGGTCTTCTTAAGTCATGCTAGATGTTATGACCAAAGCAAAATGTCTACAAACATACTGAATTTATGAATATCCTAAACCAATAAACCTAAACCAACGTTGCTTTCCTCTAACCGATGAAATTCCTTTTGCCTATAGGATTTTCGATAGAAGTCCCTTGGGAAGATGAGATGGCAGATCCCTAATGAATATGTCACACTTCATAAACTCTGCTAGATTTTCAGAAAACAAGGAAAAGGTGGATAAATGTTTCATTTTCACTCCTCTCTGCCCAATTTTATGCATGCACTGATGTTCTTTTTTTTAATATTTTCCTTTTCACTTTTTCTCAATGAATATATATATTTTTTTAATTTGATTTATATGCCGCCCTTCTCCGGAGACTCAGGGCGGCTTACAATGTGCTCAGCAATAGCCTTCATCCTTTTGTATATTTATACAAAGTCAGCTTATTGCCCCCACAACTGGGTCCTCAATTTACCTACCTTAGAAAGGATGGAAGGCTGAGTCAACCTTGAGCCTTGGCGAGATTCGAACCTGCAGTAATTGCAGGCAGCTGGTCTTAATAACCAGCTTAATAACAGGGTGCCTTAGACCACTGTACTACCAAGGCTCTTGATATTGTCAGCTCATAGGAGAAGGAACAGTAGAACGTGGGGATGGAGTTAAAAGAAAAATCAGCCTAGAATCCCTACATAGCTACAAACACACTAAATCTATCCCACCTTGATTGCTATTGACCCTTATCTAACTCTAACTCAGATGCCAACCATTAGTTGAGAAGATTCCTGTGCATCCAATCAGTTTAATTGGACCTTCACATGTGTACTCGGTTTTCCATACCTAACACATGTCCAGTGGTGGGATTCAGCCAGTTCGGGCTGGTTCAGGAGAACTGATTGTTAAATTGTTGGCTGGCCCCGCCCCTCCCCTCCCTTCCCCACCCCTCCCCTTCCAGGAGTCCCCATGCGCCTCATTTTGGCTCCAAGATAAATGCAGGGAGGCCTACTAGGCCCAAAATGGTCTGTGGGGAGTGCACTTCCCCCCCCCCGCAGCCTGTTTTTGCTCCCGGGGGGTGCAGGAGGCCGAGTGCTGCCTGTGACACACCCCTGGACACACCCACTATGGCCACACCCACCCAGCTGGTCAGTAGGGCAGAGAACCGGTTATTAAATTATCTGAATCCCACTACTACACATATCCAACTAGGGGAAATTGTAAACCCCTTCTATGATCACTACTAGCTTTAAGGACTTCCCCTTCCCCTTAAATCATGACAGCATATCTAATATTTATTTATTTGTTTGTTTGTTTCAATTTCTATACCGCCCTTCTCCAAATAGGACTCAGGGCGGTGAACAGCCAAAGTAAAAAACAGGACATACAAAATTTAAAAAACAGTTTAAAATAATTAAATATTTTGGCCGTAAATTAAAACAATCCAATTTAAAATCAATTTAAAATTTAACTCAAGCCAGCCCAGCTAGTTGAAATAAATAGGTCTTTATTGGCTGCTGAGGAATAGCAGAAAAAGGAGATTTTCTCTCTATGCTTATTAACTTCTTAGATGTATCTGATTGAATAATCTCTGCCCAGGATCTTAGACTTAATGAGCCCATGGTTTGAATCAGCTCTTTTTAAATCAACCAAGATCCTGTTTCTCCTACTTCGACACAAAAAAAATTCAGGGAATTTGGCCGCGTGTCCCATATATGCAAATTAAATGAAATAGTACAATTTATTTTTACACTATTATGCATTTTCCCCACCCCACACTCTTCTAATAGCTTTTCCCTGCTGCTGTTTTCCAGCAGTTTCTGAGCCATTTTTATGCTGTGCTCAGCAGCCCTGGGACAACTAAAATCAGAAAGCTAGAAAGGAGGCCAGGGTTCAAAGGGTTAGAATTCTATTTTCAACCAAGCACTGGTAAATGTTGGTACCAGTGACTTATTAGCAGGTAAAGGAACACCGATTTGGCTATCAGAAGACAACTCCAACTAACAGGAAGATTGTACATCAGCAGTGTCAGAGTATGAATATTCATAAACTGGAATAGATCAGCCAATGAATAGGCATAGCAACTAAGTCAGCCAATGGGGACTTTGGATAGACATGGTAACAGGTCAGCCAATGGGGACTGTTTAGAAACAGAAACTTAAGTAAGAAGTCTGGGCGTGGCTTTTAACCTTGCAGCTTTAAGCTCTGAGCTCTGAAGCTGCAAACAAGTCTAAACAAGTCTGGGCTTGCCTGCTCTGAACTCTGAACTGAAAACTCTGCTTGTGTTTTGCTTGTCACTGCTACCAGGTTGGAAGAAATGTGCTGTTGGTATTGTAAATTTACTTCATGTATTATTATGTATATAAAGAAGTTCATGAATCTTGCTGAATCAGTTTGCCTGTGTGTGCTTTCTGGATTTGATTTTGCAACAATGTCAGACTTCGATGCTATCTCAAAATAAATGAATTTCCAAACTGCCAATCTTTAAGGAAATCTTTTCTTTAATTGAGCACAGCCACCAGATCATGACTCGATGTGGACAAGACTGACCTTTTGCCCCCCAATCCCTCCGTTTCCGATCCCCAAATCTCTGCTTCTCATTGGCTGTCTTCCAAGTCATTCTTCAGATTTCTTGTCTCGTCATTTCACAGGAATGTCCCCCCCACCTCATTTCCATGACAACCCAACTTCAAAGGGATTTAGCAGGCAAAAGTTCAGAGCTTATCTCTCTCTCTCCTTTGCTCTCTATGCCAGCGTTGAAGCGCTGACAAACAAATTCTGACAAGCAGTCATAGCACATAATCTTTCCTTGCATCCAGATAGTCAAATTGGGGTATTCTTCTTAGGATTGTTTTTCAAACTGTTTTTTTTCCCCAAAGGAAATGGTTTTTGGAAAATTGGTTTTATGAAGATGAAGAATCTATGGAGATTTTCAGTCATCCAGGTCATGGTTGTCCCAAAGGACAACAGTCAGAAGCTTCTTGGGTGAGAAGCAAAATGTCATCAAGCAAAAAACAAAGGAAGTCCAGTTGCCTTTTGAAAAAGCACCTTTGGGACACGAAGATGAAGATGGCTCAATTCAGCAAGGCTAAGGAAGGAAGAAACAAGAGAAGCCAAAAGACATAATCTAGGCTTGCAAAGAAAAGACCTTCAAGGAATGAATCACAAATATCAAGTGATGAATACCTATGATAGTAGCATTGACAGCCTGAAAGAGTATACATCACAGGTAATACAAAATGAAAATATATATTTCAATCTTCTAGTGCCCTAGAACAAGGGTTCCCAATCTTGGTAGCTTAATGAAGCTATTGGCTGAGGAATTCTGGGAGTTGAAGTCCACACATCTTAAAGTTGCCAAGGTTGGACAACCCTGCCTTAGAGGCCCCGAGATATTATGCGGTCATAATAGCAATAGCACTTAGACTTATATACTGCTTTACAATGCTTTACAGCCATCTCTATGAGGTTTATAGAGTCAGCCTATTGCCCCCAACAATCTGGGTCCTCATTTTACCAACCTCGGAAGGATGGAAGGCTGAGTTAACCTTGAGCCTGGTGAGATTCGAACTGCCAACCTGCAGGCAGATGGTAGTCAGCAGAAGCAGCCCACAGTACTGCTAACCATTGTGCCACCACAATTTCCTTCTCATTTCTCTTCCTTCCTTCCTTCCTTCCTTCCTCCTTCCCTCCCTCCCTCCCTCCCTCCCTCCCTTCCTTCTGGATTAGGTTAGAACAATCTGGGTTCTAATCCCCCAATGATTTACTTTTTAGGCAGTTTCACTGTTCTAGACCCTTCCTGTTCCAAGTTTCCTTCATACACCCTAATCGGTTTTGAATATCAAAAACTGTAAATCCCAGAAGCACACAAAAAGAAAGAAAGAAGGAAGGAAGGAAGGAAGGAAGGAAGAAAGGAAGGAAGGAAGGAAGGAAGGGAAAAAAAGAAAGAAAGAAAGAAAGAAAGAAAGAAAGAAAGAAAGAAAGAAAGAAAGAAAGAAAGAAAGAAATCTAGGTTTTAGAACTTGGAAATGTCCTTGAGCAGTTTCCCACCTTGAGCGTCCGAGTTGCAAACATCCCCGAAAGCCAGGCTGTCAAAACAAAGAAAGGATTAATAATTATCAAAATTATTATGTTGCATGACACCTGTCTCCAGCAGGTCTGGCAAAGTAAAACAAATTGGTCTTCTAACCATTGATTATATAGAGAAAGCTTCAAGACAAATCGACTTCTCACACGCTTTCTTTCCCCCACCGTCAGTGCTGAAACATATTTGTCTTTCAGATCAAGTCTTTTTGTAAAAGTGACACCCACCGTGTAGCTTCAGCTAAAATCTTGGACTTCAGCCAAACATGGTCAGTAAATGCCCAGAGCTTAGAGAGCCAGAGGGCAAAAGGACGGATATGGCTTCATTCTTTTTTAAAATAAGCTATTCATTTCAGGGTTCTTCCCCCAATAAGATCAACGGAGAAAACTAAGCCATATTGGTGAACAAAGAATATGGACACAGCAAGCCTATTCGTTTTAACTTCTAAGACCTGGTTTTTGGATTCCTTCCTTCCTCCTCCTGTAGCCAGGAATTCAGAGAGCCGGATGCCATGATCTTAGTTTTCTTAATGTTGAGTTTCAAGCCAACTTTTGCACTCTCCTTCTTCACCCGCATCAAGAGGCTCTTTAGTTCCTCTTCACTTTCTGCCATTAAAGTGTCAACAAAAGTGCGTATAGTCAAGGCTTTGGTTTTCCCAGTTGCAATGTATGGCTGTGAAAGCTGGAGTTTCCGGGTACGTCAAATTGCACCAATGGGGAAAGATCATTGCAGAAAAGGGCATACATTTCGAAATTTTCTGCTAAACATAAGACTAGAGAAACTGGGTGGACCTGTTCTCTGTTTGTTTGTTTTTTCCAGAGCAAGGAAAATTTTTCCAACAAGTGCTTAAGGGATCAAGCTTGAAACCTGGAGACTGGGAGTTCTAGTCCCACTTTAGGTATGAAAGCTGGCTGGGTGACTTTATTTATTTATTTATTATTAAAATTTATATGCCGCCCTTCTCCCGAAGGACTCGAGGCGACTCACACAAATAAAACAACAACAATAACACCTAAAACCAATATGAACATTAAAATCCCCAAAATTAAAACCTCGTAGTTGATCAGGGAGTTTGCTGGAACAGCCATGTCTTCAGGCCAGCGTGGAAAGTGCGGAGATCGGGAGCCATCCGGAGCTCGGTGGGTAACCCATTCCAGAGGGTCGGTGCGGTCACAGAGAACACCCTCATCCTGGAGGTCGCCAGCCGAGATTGTCTGGCCGACGGCACCCGGAGGGCAGCTCTATGTGAACACACTGGGCGGTGGGAGGCTGGTAGGAGGACTTTGAGCCAATCCCCGAGAAATGGTGAGTTCCTGTCCCACCTTAGGCCCAAAAACCAGTTGGGTGATTTGGGCAGTAATGGGTTCCTCTTACCTTCGCTACCGGTTCGGAATTGGGAGCGTGCATGTGTGCGCGCTCACTTTGCTCGCATGTGACACTTCTACACATGCGCAGAGCATCCGTGATGACATCCAGGCAGGTGGGCAGAACCTCCCGCCGTCACCACTACCAGTTCACCTGAACCGGGGCGAACCGGTAGAAAGCCATCACTGGATTTGGGGACAATCACTAGGAAATTGTGAGTTCTAGTCTCACCTTAGCATGAAAGCCGGCTGGGTGACTTTAAGCCAGTCACTCTCTCCCGGCCCATTAACCTCCCAGGATTGTAGTTATGGGGAAAATAGAAGGAGGAATGAGTATTATGTGCGTTCACCACCTTGAGATGCTTATAAAGCAAGGGTATCAAACTTGATTTCATTGAGGGCTACATCATGGTTGTGTTTGACCTTAGGGTGGGTGTGGCCAGCTTGATGTCACTTGCAGCGGGGGGGGTGCCTCTGGTGGCCAGAGTACTCTGACAGCGAAAATGGGCTCCCGAGCTCCATTTTCAGCTGTGACAGCTTCCTGCAGCCCTCTGTAAGCGAAAATGGTGCTCAGGTGGGAATGCATGGCCCTCCAGAGCTCCGTTTTCACTGGCAGAGGCACCACAGGCTGGTACTTTACTGTTTCCAGGGCAGCCCCGTGGGCCAGATCTAAGCACCCCGCGGGCCACCTCTGGCCCGTGGGCCTTGAGTTTGACCCCCCTGTTATAAAGTAATAAAGGTGGGATCAAATCTAATCAATAAATTTATCATGGACCGGGATTCCCATCAGCAAGGACAGAAGTCCCAGGAGAAAAAGGCTGCAAGAAAAAAAATGGCATCTTGACCTCCCACCTTGGAATTAAAAGAAAGGGAGAGAAAGGAGCCCCAGGAGCTATTAATTTCTCCTCTCTTTTTTGCTCCTACTATTTCTGCCTTCTTTCCTTTTCCTTTTCCTTTTCCTTTTCCTTTTCCTTTTCCTTTTCCTTTTCCTTTTCCTTTTCCTTTTCCTTTTCTTTTTCTTTTTCCTTTCCCTTTCCCTTTCCCTTTCCCTTTTCTTTCTTGGAATGAATATAATCCAAGGGCTGTAGATGAGATTTTATAATGAAGACAGGATATTAACATATACACAATGTACATAAGAAGGGACGCGGTAGTTCAGTGGCTAAGATGCTGAGCTTGTCGATCGAAAGATCGGCAGTTCAGCGGTTCGAATCCTAGTGCTGCGTAATGGGGTGAGCTCCTGTTACTTGTCCCAGCTTCTACCAACCTAGCAGTTTGAAAGCACGTAAAAAATGCAAGTAGAAAAATAAGGACCATCTTTGGTGGAAGGTAACAGCATTCTGTGTGCCTTTGGCATTTAGTCATGCCGGCCACTTGACCACGGAGAGGTCTTCAGCTTTGAAACGGAGATGAGCACCGCCCCCTAGAGTCAGGAACAACTAGCACATATGTGCGAGGGGAACCTTTACCTTTACCTTTTAATGTATATAATGTATACAGGATATACATTCACCTCTTGGTTTCCTTCTCACTAAGTAACTACAAGAACACCATACTCTTTTCTATGATAATTTTTATCCACACTCCATTTCCTTTTAAATAAACGTAAGAAACAAATTATCTTTTATTAAATTGAAAGAACTGAAGTTAGGAGGAAAAAAAATGCAGGGGAATTCCTCTACCTAAGCATGAATTATCTTCCGTAGTATTACTCCAGCCTTTTCTGATCAAAATCAACTTGGCCTATTAAAATTTTAGAGCTATACTTGTTGCCACCTATCAAGTTAGATCAGAGATTGGCCTTTTATGTTCCCCACCATTTATGAATATTTCTCCTATCTGCATGGAAGGCAGCCAGACTGGTGCTTCCTCTCCTTCCGAGTAGTTGTATGCCTTGCTGAATATTTTATGTGGCCAAACTGCAAGGAGACAGAACCACACAGGGTATTTATGATTATAGATCCAGCGAAATAAAGAGCTGGTCACAAAATAATGGATTCTCAAAAAATGTATTGGACCTGGCAGGTTTTAGAATGTTGGCAATGAAACCTGCTTATATAAATGGCATATCAAAGAAGCTACTACTGTCATATACAGTGACTATTCTAGTAGTCAAAAATAGACTCAGAAGAGTACCTTCCTTCCTCCTCCCTCCCTCCCTCCCTCCCTCCTTCCTTCCTTCATCCTCCCTCCCTCCCCTTCTTTCTTCCTCTTTCCTTCCTTCCCCTCCCTCCCTCCTTTCCTTCCCTTGCCTCCCTCCTTCCCCTTCTTTCTTCCTCCTTCCTTCCTTCCCCTCCCTCCCTCCTTCCTTCCTTCATCCTCCCTCCCTCCCCTTCTTTCTTCCTCTTTCCTTCCTTCCCCTCCCTCCCTCCTTTCCTTCCCTTGCCTCCCTCCTTCCCCTTCTTTCTTCCTCCTTCCTTCCTTCCTACCTTCCTTCCTCCTCCCTCCCCTTCTTTCTTCTTCCTCCTTCCTTCCTTCCTCCCTGCCTCCCCTTCTTTCTTCCTTCTTCCTTCCTCCCTTCCTCCTCCCTCCCCTTCTTTCTTCCTCCTTCCTTCCTCCCTTCCTCCTCCCTCCCCTTCTTTCTTCCTCCTTCTTTCCTTCCTTCCCCTCCCTCCCTCCTTCCTTCCTTCCTCCTCCCTCCCTCCCCTTCTTTCTTCCTCCTTCCTTCCTTCCCCTCCCTCCCTCCTTTCCTTCCCTTGCCTCCCTCCCTCCCCTTCTTTCTTCCTCCTTCCTTCCTTCCTACCTTCATTCCTCCTCCCTCCCCTTCTTTCTTCTTCCTCCTTCCTTCCTTCCTTCCTTCCTCCCTCCCTCCCCTTCTTTCTTCCTCCTTCCTTCCTCCTCCCTCCCTCCCCTTCTTTCTTCCACCTTCCTTCCTCCCTCCCTTCCTCCTCCCTCCCCTTCTTTCTTCCTCCTTCTTTCCTTCCTTCCCCTCCCTCCCTCCCCCCTCCTTATCTTCCCCAACTCCGCACTAACCTCACCAAAGTAAAATTACTTTTGATATTGAATCTTTCAAAGCCAAGCTGATTACTAATTGTAGGCCATTTCCCCCATCATTATGCAAGATTATGTCTCAGATAATGTCAATGTCTCAATAATGACAGTGAGATGTGGAGTATCAGCCAAAGGGGGAACGCGATGCTGTCCCAGGGGGCACACCCAGTTTTGTCATTTCTCAAACAGCTGTCAAATGTCTTGGCTATTACATGTGTTTTAGCATCCTCCCCCATTCCTTCCACCCTCTCCTTGGTCCAACATGATATTACAAGCCAGAATACTTCAGAATGGTTTTTATGACTTGCACAAATTCATATCTATACTATAACAGTTTGCCATCCAAATTCACAAACAATTTCCTAATAATGTACCCTGAAAAGCAGTGGAGAGTTGTGAAGTTCTATGGTACAAATTTAATTTTATTGTGTACCTTCTTCAGGTACACTTGCCTAGCACTGTTTATATATAAATAATTGTATTTTCCCCCTCTCCATTCTCATTCAGTTTGACGAAAGAGAATATTCGTTTGACATTGCTTTCATAGAAAAATATTCCACATTTTTATGTAAACCACATTTGTATGCAAACCACTTTTGTATGTATGTAAATCACATTTACATTTCATTCAACGAGACAATATTAAATCTAGGAAGAAAGCCAAAAGACTAGCACCCATCTCCTCCCAGAATCAATACTCAGATAAGCAGGGATCAACACCAGAGAAACAATCAGAATGAAAATAATGCCTTCATCAAGGAGCCACCAAGGAGAAAACTAAACCCTCATCAAACTATCATAGAAAGCTACTATACATAGACAGGCAGCAATTATTTGCACATTTATTTGCATTGATAATGCTATTTAGTTGGGTGATGAAATGTCTTCAAACAAACCATCAAGCTAAGAGAGCACCAAGAACTTCCTAGTTCAATCTGAGCTATAGATATTCTCTATTATTAGACATTCCATCTAGAGGAGGAGAGGGGACGAGAGAGGGGAGGAGAGAGGTGGAGAAGAGAGGAGAAGAGAGAGGAGAGGAGAGGAGAGGGGAGGAGAGGAGAGGAGAGAAGGGGAAGAGAGGAGAGGAGAAGAGAGAAGAGGAGAGAAGAGAAGAGAAGAGAGGAGAGGAGAGAGGAGGAGAGAAGAAGAGAGGAGAGGAAAGAGCAGAGGGAAGAGGAGAGCAGAGAGGAGGAGAGGAGAGGAGAGAGGGGAGGAGAGGAGAAAGGGGAGAGGAGAAGAGGAGAAGAGAGGAGAGCAGAGAGTGGAGGGAAGAGGAGAGCAGAGAGCAGAGAGGAGGAGAGGACAGCAGAGAGCAGAGGGAAGAGGAGAGGAGAGAGGAGGAGAGGAGAACAGAGGAGAGAAGAGAGAGGGGAGGGGAGGAGAGGAAAGGAGAGAGGGGAGGGAACCATGTGGTTCAAAAGATATGTGCGAACATTCTGCTTTCAATATTCTCTTCACTGAACTTGCCTTTCTTGGCTTTCCTTGGTTCTGTTGACAAAAATGTGAGAAGTGAGAGCAGCTTGGAAGAGGCAGGGGACTTTAGAAACTGGTAGGACAAATGAAAATCATGAGCCCCTTCATTTGCCTTCTACAATAAAGTCAACTCAGAATCTCCACCAAGAAGAATTTTTTTAAAAAAAAGTCTCAATGACCCTGAAGATAAAGTTTCAAAATCTCCTGTTTGCAGGGGAAGAAAAAAAAAAAAGAGAGAGAGAAATTTTAGAGGCATATATTTTTTTTCATAGCATTATGCAAAATGGACCACAGCGATAGGTAAAACCTGGAGATTAGATTCCAGGTAGAAAGTGACTCCACTTTCTATCCGTCTGTTCAAATGAAAAATGGAGGATATTGGTGGTGGATTGCAAGCATTTTTTGCAATGAAATGAAAATTCAATCCGAGAAATCAATCATCCCCAAACAAGAGTCAATTGGAATTCCGCTGTTTGTGGGAAGAGAAGAAAATATTTAGGGGAATTCTTTGTCTCTCGCTTGTGTGACTTATAGCTGCCAATCACGCCTTTAAATTCTCTGTAATGATTAGCTGTTTTATCTGGGGATGTTAGATAAATATGTTAGATTGTCATTATTAAATGCTTCTGAAAGTAATTCTGAACCTTGCAATTGCTCTGCAGATTTATTAGAGCACTAGTTAGCATTGCTAATTTGCAACTGGCTATTTTTTTATTATTATTTATGACAAGCCGATAAAGCGATCTATTAAGCGCGAGGGGGGAAAATTCAGTGAATGTAATATGTTCACTACTGCAGGGAGCATTTGCATAAACATTTGGTAGGACAAAATGGATCCTCGGGCAGTTCTATCTGACAGGATTTGAACAGGGTTTTTTTGCAACTTGAGCAATCGCTGTCATGACACTTAACACTCAAAAGTTTCACCCAGGATCTAGAACATGCCTGGCAGGTAGTATATAAGGAGAATCATCTATGCTAGGGTAAATATTATGAGACAGATCATGGCTCTGTTTTCACAGCATGCTTAACGCAGTTGGCCGTGAACTTGGACCGATCATACGATCGCTAGACAGATCAGTTTAACAGCACAAAAATAGCAATAGCACTTAGACTTAAAGCTTTACAGTTTTACAGCCCTCTCTAAGTGGTTTACAGAGTCAGCGTCTTGCCCTCAACAATCGTGGTCCTCATTTTACCCACCTTGGAAGGATGGAAAGCTGAGTCAACCTTGAGCCTGGTGAGATTCGAACTGCCAAATTGCAGGCAGCCGGCAGTCAGCAGAAGTAGCCTGCAGTACTGCAGTCTAACCACTGCGCCATCACGGCTCATACTTAAAAAGAAGAAAATGCCTTATAGATTGAGAACATTGGAAGGAAAGAGAATAAGAGGATGACCACTAGCAACGTGAATGGACTCAGTTATAGCGGCGATGAGTATAACTTTAGAAGACCTGAAAGATCAGGTTAGGGGAGATCAATATGAAGAAAATCCATCTAGGTGATCTCTAAAAGTTGAGTTGAAGACACATAATCATCATAATCATCAATGATTTTGGGAATTTAGAGAGTGTGGCTACATTCTCTGGGACCTGCCCGGTATCCATTATTAACTGTGTATTTCACTATGAGCAAAAATTCTGACCATGTTAATACAAATAAGACCTCAAGGTTCTGCCCACTTAAAGAACATTCATGATGGAGTATCATAAATGCTGATAAGTAATGATATCACATGCCAACCACCCTATTTTTGTTAACTTGGGTTTGTTGTGGCCTGTCGGTGGCCGGCCCTTCCAGCAGCCAAATCAGAGGAGGAGGAGGAGGCGTGGGAGTCAGGGTCAGCATCAAGGTAACCTGAGAGCTCTGAGGGGGAAGAGAGAATGGAACTGTCAGAGAGAGAGAGAGAGAGAGAGAGAGAGAGAGAGAGAGAGAGAGAGAGAGAGAAAGAGAGAGAGAGAGAGAGAGAGAGAGAGAGAGAGGCGGAGCCTGGGCCATCCGTCAGCCCTCAGATGGAGAGTCAACAGCCCCCAGGACTGGAGGTGGCTGATGAGGAAGAGGAGGAACAGCTGGGTCCAGTGCCTGACGCACAGATCTGCAGAAGGTAGAGGAGAGGAGAGCAGTGGAAATCTATGGGCCGATCCTCAGGAAGGAAGAGCCACTGCTGCTAGCGAAGCCCCACCCTAGCTCTGGGGATAAAAGGCAGGGGACGGAGATGAATAGATGTGGGAGACAACTATTCATCTCCCTGCCAGACAGACTTATTAGCTTGCATTGAGAGAGAAACTTTTTGCCAGGGATGCTGGCACTCCTAATAAAGGAATCATTGATTTAAATACAGAGGGTTTGTCATGTTTGGGGAGCTGAGTCAGAACAGGCTTAGAATTTCTGCTCAAAGTGAGAAAACACAGTTAATAAAATGGAGGTTGAGCAAGTAAATGGGTACTAAGATCCACTGACAGCTAGTTTGATGTAATTGTTAGAAAGTGGGAGATAGTGAGCTTTCATCCCAACTTAAGCACACAGCCAGCTGTGTCACCTTAGCCAATTTCTCTCTCTCTCTCTCTCTCTCTCTCTCTCTCTCTCTCTCTCTCTCTCTCTCTCTCTCTCTCTCTCTCTCTCCCTCCCTCCCCTAGGACAACGGAAAACCACTTACAAAATCTTACTAAGAAAACTACAGAGACCTGTCCTGTAGAGACTAATTGGAAGGCGCGCTCACCCTTACATACTAAGCTCCATGTTTTGACTTAGGTTATCCTGCTTCCTATCACAGCATTCCATTCTCCAGTACTTGTTTACTTGTGATTCATTCTCAAACAGCCCTTCTTCCAGTGGTGAAATCCTCCGCCGGTTGCCACCAGTTCTCTGCCCATGAATGCACGGCGTGTGACTGATGTGCGCTATACGCCTGCATGCACAGTGTGTACCAGATGCACACTGCACACGCACACATGCACAGTGTGCACTGAATGCACATGCATGCGCAGTGCGCACCAAACATGTGCTTTGTGCGGAAAAAGGAGCCGTTTGAAGGTAAGTAGAACAGTGGGTGGGAACAGCTGTGCTGCGTGATTTAGATTCGCTAGAAAGCAGGATTCAGCACAGCTGATTGTCGGAAATACTGACCAATTGGCAGCTTTTTTTTACTACCAGTTCGCTGAACTGGTAGATTTAATCACTACCAGTTCGTCTGAACCGGTGCAATCTGGTAGGATTTCACCACTGCCTTCTTCCCCTCCAAATAGAAAGAGAGTGGTAACTGGAAGAACGAAGCAGCAGGAGACATTCTCGCTGGCTTATGTACTTGGTCCGTTCCTTTCAAGATAACCCTGCACAAACTTTTGTTGAAAGTTTTATACTTGGGTTGAAATTGTTTCACTTTGAAGAAGTTTTGTTACTGGCGCAATTGAAAAACAATGGATAGAAAAAGACGGTCTATATTTATGGATAAAAATATGAAACAAAGATGATCACAATTTGCCTATAAATCAGATTAAACAGTTCTTGGCAAAGACATCTTAATTTTCTAGCCTTATTGATCGGGCAATGAAATTCTAAAGACTTCTCTCGTTCTTTCTCGCAATTGATTTTTTATTCATTTGACGTGACCTAACACTCCACAGCAGCTTTATCAATCTAAACAATACTTTCCTTGACATTTTTAACAAGGGGGAAAAAAAAGCTAATTAAATAATTTCCTAAAAATATACTTCAGAAAAATCAATGAATGCATGTTTCCTTCTCAAAACATTTTGAGATTCTCATTAATAGAAATAGTAAACAGGCTTTCCTGCTATTGCAACTACAATTAGATTTGCACCGGAATTTTTAAAAGCCCAATATTGTTGGATTTTTTTTTTTTAAAAAAATACTTTTATGACTAACAGCTCTTCGATGCTCAGTTTCATCAAGTAGTTTCAAGCTGAGATGAGTGAGGATATTCAAGTATCTGTTTAATGAGTAATTGTACATTAGTCTCCCTTCTGAAATCACCTCTGCCCTTTTCTGTATCTTGCATATTCAATTGTAATGCATTATTTACCTGGTTTTATGCAACGACTGCATAAGCAACACATTTTTACATTTTCTTGTGTCTTCCATGCAGGATTTCACAAAGTGTAGCAATAAACAGTGGTGGTTTTTTTTGTTTTGTTTTTGTTTTTTTGCTTTGCTTTGCTTTGGTTTTGCAATTGTAGAAAGTTAGCACCCACCCCTCTCCTACAAGAATGAAATATTCTAGAAAATATTAAAAAAGCAGAATATTATATTTCCTTGGATGAGAAAAGGAGAAACATGTTTTTAAAGACAAAGCAGCTCCCTGCAGCTCCACCCACCCCCCACTTCAGCTCCAGGGTGATAGGATTAAGACCTTCACCCTCAGTACATGATAGGATTAGCTTCATTACCTCATCACCCAACAAGATTCAACCAAGCCTGGGACTCAGGACAACCTACAAAGTTACCTCTGCATGACCCCATGGGAATCTGACAACCAATCAGGATACCTGTCCTTACACAGGAACAGGAAGCTCCAAGGCAGGGCCCAAGAGAGGGTATCACTCTCTCTCTCTCTTTCTCTCTCTCTCTCTCTCTCTCTCTCCCCCCCATGTGCTCGATTGCCCAGGACCTCAAACCATGTGGGTCTGTCCACCATTAAACCATCTTTCCAAACAGCTTCCATGTTTCCAGTGTCTTTCTCCCCACTAGGAACTGAACCCAGGTGGACATTTCATAAACTAATTGATAAACTAATTGATAAACACAATTTATCAAAGACCTCTATAAATAGACTAAAATATTGTCTTTGGGACAAGAGTTCATGATGCATATACTTCATCACACATAGTCCTATTTTAGGCATGAAAGCTGGATGGGAGATCTTGGGCTAATAATCACCAGGAGACTGTAAATTCTAGTCCTGCCTTAGGCATGAAAGCTGATCAGGTGCCATTGGGCCAATCACCAGGAAACTGTGAGTTCTAGTCCCAATTTAGACATGAAAGCCAGTTAGATGACTTTGGGCCAGCCTCTCTCTCTCTCTCTTTCTTTCTCTCTCTCCCTCCCTCCCTCCATCCCTCTCTCTCCAATTCACCTGTTGTTTTGGGAAAAGAGGAGGAAGGGATATAGTGTATGCTTGCTGCCTTGAGTTATTTATAAAAACAAAGGGAAGATTAAGAACAAACAAATATGCCATGCCCCTAGGTTACTTAAAGCATCATCTAAAATCATCCAACCAGCGTGAAGATATAATAAATAATGGGAATAGGCTTGCAGGGGAAAAAAAACTCTTCTAAGAACATGTCAATGTTTGTTTGTTTATTTATTTATTTATTCATTTGTCAAACACGTATACGATAACAGATATAAGCATAAACATGATTATGAATACCGGATAAAGATACAAATAAATGGGGACAGTAGAACAGGGACGGGGAGTAACAAGGAAAAACCAGGAAGTAACGACACCCGGGCAGGTAGGCGGAGCCTTACGCCGCCATCACTACCGGGTCTCTGAACCATCTGCCACAATCGCTACCGGATCTCCTGATCCGGTCTCCGAACCAGGAGCATTTCACCCCTGGCTGGGGGTACATGGGAATCTGAAAGTTCTTGTATCCAGAAAAAGACTTTGCACTGCTGAGTATTTAGACATTGAGAAACGTGAATGCTAATTGAGCTGATTGGTATTCTAGTTTGACTCTGCATTACATCTAAATGGCTAGAGCTGTAAATACACCCATTTTCAGCATCCTTGAGAATGTTGCAGTTTATGGGGACATAAAATTCATGAATCAAGCAACATTCATTGTTGTAACAAAGGTTATAACTCCAAGAGGATGTACGTCGCGGAGGAGTAATTGTGGCATCTATATACAGGAAAGACGGTTTAGCATCTGTTGTGGCTAGATGCTCATTGACTTTTACATTAACCAGCCAAGCAAAAGTGGACATATTCAGGAACCTATCATGGCCCAGGTATGACCAAATAGGAGGCAAAAAGAATGATAATACTTTTATACTGCCACAATGGTGCACAATTCAGCACTCCAGAGAAATATCCTGATTCAGCTGGGTGTAAATCAGAGCTTGTCCAATCTGACTTGGGCTCAAATCCAAAATGAGAGTGGGGACATCAACTAGCATGGAAAATATACAACCTTTCCCCCCCCCTTACTTTAAAAGACATACTGTAATAAAAAGGAATAAAATTTGCAAGCAGGACAGTATTGAGGTATGTTTTCATGAAGATGTCTGCCAAACTTCAAAAGGGTAAGTTTGGTAATTTTGAGCCCAGGATCCTTGCTCAAATGACAAAACAGGAGGAAAAAAAATCTGTTGCAAATTTTAAAGTGGTTTTTTTTTTTTTTTTTAGAATTATGCCTACCAACTGACTGCCACCTAGAATCTGGCACATCTGATACAACATCCATTAAAAGGAGAATTTCTTTGTAGATGTAGCAATACCTAAAGACATCAGAATTGAGAGAAGGAATTGGGGGGGGAATACAGAAGGTGGAACTCTAATGATTGAAGTTATAGGGAAAAAGTTATAGGGGAAGTTATAAGAGCCGAGGTGGCGCAGTGGTTAGGGTGCAGTACTGCAGCTTCTTCAGCTGACAGCTAGTTCAGCAGATCAGCGGATCAAATCTCACCGGCTCAAGGTTGACTCAGCCTTCCATCCTTCCAAGGTGGGTAAAATGAGGACCCAGATTGTTGGGGGCAATATGCTATTTAGTATACTGTCTTTGGTGTAGCCACCCAGAGTCCTCGAAGAGTGGGAGGCATAGAAATACAAAATACGAATAATAAAAAGCTTTCTAAAGCATTTCTATAGTTATTGGTACAGTAGGACTATACTATATCAATTGCAGATTTCCTCCCCCACCCACCCAAAAAACCCCCATCTTGCTGGTGCATTTTATATCTTACAACATTATGTCAGGGTTCCAACAGATGCCCTAATTAAATCATGAGCTTCAAAAGAAATCCAGTTATTTATTAGAAGCTTCATGTCGGCACGTTCCAAGTGAAGCCAACTCTGACCCCACCTAATTTACTCCCCAATCATAACCCTGTCCCCCCCCCCCAGGGTGTGTCATCAATCACATTCACCAACGGAGCAATTTCACGGGTTGTAGAGATCACTCCCCTCCGGCTGCTGTAGGTAACCCTGGGATACAGCCTTGAGAGAGATGTGTCTGGAATGTGCTTCCATTTTTGGCTGCCATGCTGCTTCATCGTTTTCCCATCCCCCTTGCCAATGACAACTTAAGAGCAGGACAGATGTTTTGCAAGTTGACACGTTACTTGGATCATTCCTAGTTCTTAGATGAAACATGGATTTTTTCAGAGATCACCAACCATTTTGTCTTTTTGTACTATATTTTTTTATTTGGGGCAAAAATAAATGGCCTCTAGGAATGAAGAACTCAATGGATCTCCTCTAAGACCCAATGATTGGACATTCCTCAAAATTAGAAGGTAAAGAGTAAGTCATTCAATTTCTTCTCATTTCTCTATCCCCCATCCTGGTACTTTTTCTGGAGAAACAAAAATTGAAAGCAGCAGGGTTTCTTCCAAGGAACATAATCAGCATGCTGCAAGCTCAGGAGCATCAAATTGTTTGTGAGCCTTGTAATGGCCTGTCTTGCATTCTGGTTTACCTTGTGGAGTCACAGAATTAATCCAAATTACTCTCCAGTTTTTAGGTTTTGCTGAACCTTGTGTGCATCCCTGATACATACATACATACAGATATGCATGCCAATGAACATGCTGCTCTTGGGATATATAAGCCTTTCTGTCCGTAGCTTCAGTTAGGTCTAAAGGTCACTATTAATGCACTGATCAACTAAATGAACAGACTCTCTTAAATCAAGCTTGACTTCTGGAGATTGCATGTACAATTCTTAATAGTTTTCTTGGCCGCTCTACAAAGGTGGTTTGCAATTGCTCTTGTCCAAGGTTTTTAATTTCATCATTTATTCATTTTACCTGTGTAGCCCAGGAGTCCCCAATCCCTAGTCTATGGACTGGCATTGAGCGGTGGCATGCCAGAAAGCAGTCCACATAAACAAGGGAAGCCCCATTCGCCAGCCACGGTGGCACAGTGGTTAGAACGCAGTACTGCAGGCTACTTCTGCTGACTGCCGGCTGACTGCAATTTGGCAGTTCGAATCTCACCAGACTCAAGGTTGACTCAGTCTTCCATCCTTCCGAGGTGGGTAAAATGAAGACCCAGATTGCTGGGGGCAATAGGCTGACTCTGTAAACCGCACTGTAGCCTGCAGTACTGCACTCTAACCACTGCGCCACCCTGGCTCAGATAAACTTAGTCACATGCCTATGGGCAGTGGCTAAGTATGAAACTCAAAATAAGAAGTTTGCTCTCTCATATACCCTTTTGGTGATATACCAGTTGGAAGCTAATATATTCCTGCCACATAATCTTATTACTCCTATAGTTGTATTCCCCAGTTTGTTGAAACAACTACACTCGCACTAATTCAAAATTCACAGTCCTTGTCAAATAGTTTGCTCTCAGCCATCTTTGCTGCTGTAAAAAAAATGTCCATGTTGCATTTAATGCCATTTGAATTATCCCATTAACCAGTGGTGAGTCTTTGGGGCATTTCAAAATTGTTTGGTCATAAATAGTGAATGCTTTGGACTTTACTAATTAGCAAGAACCACCATTGCTGCAAACAAAGAAATTGTCTGAACTTGTCAGCAGCTGAGCCATAAATCAGTTGGAAACAGCTAATTAACTGAGTTTAAGAATAGCTAATGGACATTATGAAAGCAAGCACCAGAATCATAGAAATAAGTATGTTGGATGGGATGCTGCCCTGACTAAATCCCGAAAATATCACAACCACCCCTCCCTTTTCTCCTTACATTGTACAGCTATCTTGCCAGCTGACAATCTTAATTAACATTAGCATTAGTAGAATGTTAGTATGTGTGGCAAGATGACCTTTCTTAACAATGAAAGCTGTTCAAAATTGCGGAAAATAAATAAGGACATATTTAAGTTCTCTGGCATCCTTTCTGCACGCAGCAGGGTATGTAAGGTGATGGAAAATGCAGCCTATCGTTCTAAAGTGAAGGAAATTCATTTCGAAATACTCGTCTGCATCAATAGAAGAGAGTAGAATTCTTTATTGGCCAAGTGTGATTGGACACACACTTTGTCTTGGTGCATATGCTCTCAGTGTACATAAAAGAAAAGATACATTCGTCAAGAATCATAAGGTACAACACTTAATGATAGTCATAGGGAAACAGTCAATACAAATCTTAAGGATACCAGCAACAAGGTTACAGTCATGCAGGGAGGAAATGGGTGATAGGAACGATGAGAAGATTAATAGTAATGCAGACTTACTAACTAGTTTGACAGTGTTGAGGGAATTATTTGTTTAGCAAAGTGATGGCATTCGGGGAAAAAATGTTCTTGTGTCTAATTGTTCTAGTGTGCAGTGCTCTATAGCATTGTTTTGAGGGTAGGAGTTGAAACAATTTATGTCCAGGATGCGAAGGGTCTGTAAATATTTTCACAGCCCTCTTTTTGACTCGTGCAGTATACAGGTCCTCAATGGAAGGCAGGTTGGTAGCAATTGTTTTTTCTGCAGTTCTAATTATCCTCTGAAGTCTGTGTCTTGTTGGGTTGCAGAACCAAACCAGACAGTTATAGAGGCTGAATATGTGGTTAAAAAAATGCTTTTAAAAATAAAATGTTTTTAAAAGTAAAAAAAAAAAAAAACACATGCCACAGCTGATTTCCCCCTCCGCGCTATTCTACTTTTTTTTTTTTAATTTGATTTATATGCCACCCTTCTCCGGAGACTCAGGGCGGCTTACAATGTGCTCAGCAATAGCCTTCCTCCTTTTGTATATTTATACAAAGTCAGCTTATTGCCCCCACAAACTGGGTCCTCAATTTACCTATCTTAGAAAGGATGGAAGGCTGAGTCAACCTTGAGCCTTGGCGAGATTCGAACCTGCAGTAATTGCAGGCAGCTGTGTTAATAACAGGGTGCTTTAGACCACTGTACTACCAAGGCTCTTACCCCATGCCTCCTTTTGGCGTGCACTGCATGCATACACATGGACCTCGCATTTGGTCCATGGTGCGCATGTGTGCACGCAGCACACCGGTACAGCCATCAAACCGGTAATAAACCGGTTCAGATTTCACCACTGGTTTCCACCCATTTCTTCTTGTCCTACCTTCAGGTGCTTTGGAGAATAGCTTGAGACCCTCTTCTTTGTGGCAGCCCCTAAGATACCGGAACACTGCTATCCTGTCTCCCCTAGTCCTTCTTTTCATTAAAGTAGACATACCCAGTTCCAGCAACCGTTCTTCATATGTTTTAGCCTGTCTAGCCCCATAATCATCTTTGTTGCTCTTCTCTACACTCTTTCTAGTGTCTCAACATCTTGGTGAGCTTCAGCTTATTTCTGCAGATGTATAGAGTGGCTAGATTGATGTAGGATTTAAATGGGAGTGAAGCAAGAGAAAGAAGCTAAAAACAGGTTGGCTAAGGAGATGGATACATATAGTGTATATGAGGCAGGTAACAAGTACCTTATCATTGAAAGGGAGCTGCACAGGATACGCACAGCAATATTGTGAAATGTTGATCACCAAAGCTGGATCCTATTATTGCTGGCTGTACTACTTAGCTGGGAACAAGCTTTAAAATCTCTCAAGATGATATCCAAGTATGATTTAGCACAGCAGCATCTGGAGGCTCTATATAAATAAGGAGGAAGAACATTTTCATGGCAGTTGCAAGCCTAACTGGTAAGCAATTTCTCTACTGCAGCTTCCGGTGACTCGTTCAAACTCTGTTGATAATTCCAAGATTGATCGGCAAAGACTAAACAGTATTAAAATACTGGACGACTGTTCTTGATGTGCAGGATCTAGGAAGTGCGGGATGATGGAGAAATATGTTCCAGATTGTTTCCAAATAATGGATATTTATGAAAACTTTATCTTATATCTCTCCATGATCACTTCTACAGTCTTTTGTGAAAGTCGCTTACGGCTGCACACTTCATGAGCGGGAATAGAAAGCAATGTGTATAAACTTATATACCCAATCAATCTGTAGATGTAGAAAACTCTCGGTCTCATATTTATATTTTTCCCTTCCCTTCCCTTCCCTTCCCTTCCTTTCCCTTCTCTCTCTCCTCTCTCCTCTCCTCTCCTCCCTTCCCCTCCCCTCCCCTTCTCTCTCTCCTCTCCTCTCTCCTCTCTCCTCTCTCCTCTCCCCTTTCCTTTCTTTTCCTTTTCTTCCCTTCCCTCTCTCCTCTCCTCTCCTCCCATCCCCTCCCCTTCCCTTCCCTTCCTTTCCCTCCTCTTTCCTTTCCTTTCCTTTCCTTTCCTTTCCTTTCCTTTCCTTTCCTTTCCTTCCCTTCCCTTCCCTTCCCTTCCCTTCCTTTCCCTCCCTTCCCTCCTTTCTTCCTTTCTTCCTTCCTTCCTTCTTTCCTTCCTTTTTTTTTTATTTTGAGTTGTACTTATTTCCAGATTTGTCTTTCCTCAGCAGTTTGTCCCAAGGAAGTCTCCAGAATGTTTGTCCATAATTGGAAATTTAGAAAAAGTTAGTAAGGGATGGATAATCTCCCCCAAAACATATCAGACTATTAAAGCTGTGTGGTCAAGACCAAAGATCAATCAGGTTCTAGGGCAGTGTTGGTGAACCTTTTCGGCATCAAGAGCTGAAACAGGAGCATGTGCACACATGCCAGAAACCGGGAGAGTAGCCACCCAGTGTGCATGCGTGTGCCAGGAAGATGATTTTCCAGTTTCTGGCACGTGCATGCACACTGGCCACCTGATCCTAAAGTTTCTGCATGCATGCATTTGCGCATGAAGACCAGTTGGTCAGTGCACATGTGCACCATGGAAAGCTGAAGAGCATCCTCCCAGGGCGTGCATGTCAGTTTCTGGCATGTGAGCGCATGCTCCCATTTCGGCACGTGAAGATCAGCTGGCCAGGGCACCGAAACCCAAGAGAGGAACGGGCGATGGCTCGCGTGCCCGGAGAGGTGGCTCAGCGTGCCATAGGTTCGCCATCACTGTTCTAGCGAAATCTAGATGAGTCATAACCAGACAAGAAGACTAGAAAACACAAGACATGCTAAAGTTCACCTGGAACTGACAGCTGAAACAAAAGATCCATTGAGGATAAAAATTTGGTGGGTTATGCAAAATGTTTTGAAGAAAAAACTCCAATTCTCTCCTCAATTGTTTTTAATGGGCATAGTTAAGGGCTTTTCAATGGGTGAAACAAAATTAATATTGTATATGGTGACAGCAGCTAGGTTACTGATTGGTCAATATTGGAAAAGGGATGTTTTGCCTACTATTGAAGAATGGACTTTGAAGGTGGCCAGTTTTGCAGAAATGGCGAAGATATCAGCATACTTAAAAGACCGGACTCAAGAGACTTATGTATGGGAGTGGAAGAAATGGATAGATTATGTGCAGAATAAATACCAAACTAGGAAGTACCAGATAGCTTTTAGTTGAATGTTGTGTAGAAATGTATAGTATATAGGGGGTAGAATAGTTCAATGTCATGTAGAAATGTATAGTATACAGGGGGGAGAATAGAAGGGCGGTAAAGTATGATAACATATGATGTGGATTTGGATTTCACCTTGGAGAAGTCATGGGAGGAGGGGAGGGTTAGGGAGGGTTAGGGAGGGAAAGGGGGGGGAATGGGAAAATTTGTATTTGTAAAACTTTTCCAATTTTTTTTTTTTTAAAAAAAGATCCATTGAAGGAGGGAGTCTTCTTGCCAAGCACGGCTGAGGTTCCTTACTGAGACGGTATTGCGGTTCAGACATTGACATATGATGAAGATCAACACTCCATTACATAAATTATTTCTCGCTTAAAAAATAGGATGAGTCAGTAAAAGAAAGCCGCTCTTTGTTCAGATAATAATCCACTTTAATGGCAGAATCAATAAGAGGTAGAATCCGCACATTTCATCCACAAGATGCCCAGTTGCGCGAAAATTAAGAAAGGTGTTTCAAAGTTCTCGGTATGTTTTCCTTCCTAATGTAACAAGCGGACAGATTTGAAAACGCTCCAGAAGAAAATGAACATTAAGACCCAACATTACCAGAGTAAATCCAATTTTCTAAATCCCATTTAGTCAACTGGGAGCAGCTTTCTGCCAACTTCAGCTGCTTAGCTTTCAGTCCATAATGAGATTACCAAATCAGATAAAAGTGGTGACTAGTTCTATTAAGATGCATGGAACATTAGAATGGCTGCGGATATCTTCCATAAATAAAACTGGGACTTAGGTAGATTGAGATAGGTTTTAATCCTCAAGCAGAAAAAAAAAAGGATTGAGATAGACAATATTGGGGGGAGTTATTGGGCAGAATAACTGAAGTACGTCTTTGTCTGTTTTTTTTAAAATTAACAGACTAACAGAGTTGGGACCTTGGAGGTCTTCTAGTCCAACTCCCTTCTCAGGCAGGAACCCCTATACCATTTCAGACAAATGTTTGTCCAATCTCTTCTAAAAAAATTCCAGTGTTGGAGCATCCACAATTTCTGGAGGCAAGTCGTTCCACTGATTAATTGTTCTAACTGTCAGGAAATTTCTCCTTAGTTCTAGGGCAGGGGTATCAAACTCAAGACTTGGGGGCTGGATCTGGCCCAGAGGTGGGTTTCAGCGGGTACTGACCAGTTCTGGAGAACTGGTAGCGGAAATTTTGGGTAGTTCGGAGAACCGGTAAATACCACCTCTGATTGGCTCTGCCCCCATCTATTCTCTGCCTCCTGAGTCCCAGCTGATTGGGAGGAAATGGGAATTATGCAGCAACCTTCTCCTGGAGTGGGGTGGGAATGGAGATTTTGCACTATCCTTCCCCTGCCACGCCCACCAAGCCACACCCACCAAGCCATGCCACACCCACCAAGCAACACCCACAGAACCGGTAGCAAAAAATTTTGAAACCCACCACTGATCTGGCTCATGTGGCTGCCTTGAAAACAGCAAAGGACCGGCCCGTGATGCCTCTGCCAGCAAAAACAGAGCTTGCAAAGGCTGTGCATGGTCCTCCCGAGCTCCATTTTCACTGGCAAAGGGTTGCAGGAGGCAGTCCCAGCTGAAAACGGAGCTCGTGAGGGCAGCGCATGGCCCACCCAAGCTCTGTTTTCATTGGCAGAGGGATGCAGGAGGCCGTCCCAGTCGTAAATGGAGCTCGAGAGCCCGTTTTCGCAGGCAGAGCACTTGGGCCACCACAAGCACCTTCCAACATCATGCTGGACACATCCACCTCAGCGTCCTGAAATCAAACACAAACCTGATGCAGCCCTCGATCAAAATCGTGTTTGACCCCCCCTATTCTAGGGAGAAATTTAATCTATCATACTTCTGTATCATTGTCCCACAGAGCATATAAAACGGTTTAGGAAGGAGGTTGTCTGACATCAGGCCTTTTCCTGACAACATCTGGAAATTACATTTTCCATCAGAGTAAACAACTTGGACTATATTGATCAGAGGAAAAAAAGTTGACCCTACTTTTGAATGAAACCAAATGTACAGTAATGGCCCAAATTGTGGAAACCTTTTAGGAAAAGTATTTTCTAAAACTAGCTAATAACACCACTTTTTTTTTGGAGTAGTACTATAAAATTATATATCAATGGAAAGATAATTGAATCAAGAATGTAATGCAATCACTTTTATGAAGGATTTGCTATTAGAATAACAGTTACAGTATAAAGAAGAAAAGTGAAACACATAGAAAAAATGAGATATGCAAAAATTATCACCATGTCAGTTAATACTTAGTTGGGTAACCTTTAGCATGAATTATAGCCTTACAATGTCTTCCTATGGAGTGAATCAAGTCTTTGAGTTCTGCAGCTGTTCTAATGTGAAACCAAAATTGAATGATGGCTTCTATTAACTGGGTTTTATTGCTGGGTCTCTTCTGACTAACAAGTTTCTTTAGTTGGCTCCACAGATTTTCAATTGGGTTAAGGTCTGGGCTATTCCCAGGCCATTCCAGCAGAGGAATATGATTATCTTGAAACTCCAAAAAAACAGTGTTGTTATTAGCCATCAAACCTCAAAAATATACTTTTCCCAAAAGGTTTCCACAGTTTTGGCCACTACTGTACTTTGCATCTTCTGGCAAAGAACCGTAAGTATAGTGAACAATTCTGCCATTGAAAGCTGCTCTGATGGTCACAGATTCTTATCTGGAGATTCATTTGTGCTGTGATCGCTAAGTTCTTCTCTCTCCAAACAGAGAAGGAAACAGAGTTTGGATTCACAGTTAGTCTTTCATAAGCGTAAGCCAAGCCTGTAGTGACATTGGCAGTATCAGGTGCTTTCTACTTATATCAATAATTCCAAATGCGGTTTTTCCAGTAATTTCTGTGCAAAACAAACACCTAACTTGATGGAATATTCACAAGATAGTAATATATTTCATCTGGAAGAGAAAGATGCTAAGTTGGAAACTGAGGGGCTTGAATATATCATCTTTATGCATTTGAAAGTTGACGTGGAGCATGATGAATATGATGTTCTGGAAATGATAACAGATGTAAAGGGCGGCATAGTATTCAAACTGTAAATATCACCCAATAGAGTCAATACTCATTTTCTGCCATTATTTAAACAGACCTTAGAATGTGACAACACAGGGAAGATATAATTAATGTCCCACACACACACACACCCATCATGCAATAGGTAAGTTTTGTGTTATATCAGAAATGCATTTGAAAATGTAACTGGGAAGATCGTTGCCATTTTCCGAGCAAAATGTACTGCTGTTTCGTTGCCCTGCGATGCCCTGTTTTACCCAGGTAAAGGTCACGACAATGAGAGTTTTAGTAGTTTATAAATTAAGATATATGTCTTGTTCATTATGTGTAGAATGATATAAACAGCAGTCGTTTGAATGCATTATTTGAAAACTTTTAGCATGACATTGCAGTCAATTCGCAAAGCATCCCAGGCCTGCTCTCGAGTTGCCATAGGCCAGGGGGGATGGGAAACTGGTGAGATAGCACAGCAGCCAAAGACAGATGCACATTCCATGCTTATCTTTCTCAAGGCTGTATCCCAGGGTTGCCTACAGCAGCCGAGGGGAGCGACCTCTACAACCCGCAAAATTGCTCCATTGGCGAATGTGATTGATGATTGACCCTGGGAGGAGGGGAAACAGGATCATAATTGGAGTGTAAATTTTTCCTCTTTTAAATGGGAATTTTAAATTTGGTTTTAAATTATTGGGGTTTTAAAATGGTTCAGCCAAATTTATTTAATTTGTTTTATCTCTATTTTAAATTTTGTATTTATATGTTTTATTTTATGGCTGTTCACCGCCCTGAGTCCTTCGGGAGTAGGGCAGTATACAAATTTAATAAAATAAATAAATAAATAAATACGTAGGGTCAGAGCTGGCTTCACTTGGGAACGTGCCAACATGAAGCTCCTAATAAATAACTGGATTTCTTTTGAAGCTTGGATCGAGGCTCATGATTTAATTAGGGCATCCATCGGAACCCTGACAATTGCAATGATACAAACAGACAATCCAACTAAAGTCAGTTGAGTCAGTTGAGAAAATGAGCAACCCTCTCCCCCCCCCGCATAACCCCAAAAGAAGAACAGAAGAGCCAAAACGCTACCATTTCTGAATGTGCAATGGTTTGCGAACCAACTTCTCCAACAAGCTGAAAAAAGAAGTCAATTTTTTTCCAGCTAACTAAACAGAAACAAATGAAGAGAAAGCCCAACTCATCCCTAATCAAAACCACGAGTCTTTCTATCACGTTCTCCCCTGCAGAAGCTGATATTTGCATATTGTCTATATGCACAATTGGGTTTTCATAGAGTTGAAAGGGAATTTTTAATACTTGATATTGGCTGTTAATGACCATTTCTAAGTGTCTCGGCCACTCAGTGCATCCAAATTAAGAAAATCCTTCACGCTTCACTTTTTAAATGTATACTGCAAGCCAGCAGTTATTCTCTGTAGACTTGCTGCAATGACTTCTTAATGAAGAGAGCACCTAGATGTATCCTCAAGTAGAATATTGATAGTGGGCTGAAAAGGGAAAGGAGGCTTCCATAAACCCAAATAAGGCAACATTTCTTTTTATTATTATTCATTTTTTTTACCACTTTTCAGGATTTGGGGACTGGAAACCAGTAGGACCACCTTTGTTCTCCCTTCGACGTTCGTGAGGTTGCTTTTTTGAATAAGCAAAATGGCCTGTCTGATATCATATCAAACGATCTATCTTCTTGGAAAGTAGTTGAGGGTTGTGAGAATTAGAAAATTTACAGATCCTGAAAAAACCGCATCTGATCCCCACCTTTTGTCTTTGCAGGAATCTGAAATTAATGGGGCAATTAGGAAAGAAAGCCCCTCAAATGCATTTGTAGCAAAAAAAAAGGGTATACTTTTATGAAAGCCATGTGGTTGCAGCATAAGCAAAGCCAGAAAGCCAGATCTGAATGGAACAGATCTGTCTGGAACCTGCACTGCATATTGGACATTAATACCATTGAGAGAGTCCAGAGATATTTCACAAGAAGAGTCCTCCACTCCTCGGCTCGCAACAGAATCCTTTATGCCACCAGGCTTGAAATTTTGGGCTTAGACAACTTAGAACTATGCCGCCTTCGGTCTGATCTAAGCATAGTAAACAAAATTATCCGCTACAATGTCCTACCTGTCAATGACTACTCCAGCTTCAACTGCAACAATATACGACCACACAATAGATGCAAATTCAAGGTAAACCGCTCCAAACTTGATTGCAGAAAATACAATTTCAGCAACAGAGTGGCCAATGCCTGGAATGCACTACTTGACTCTGTTGTTACATCCTCAAACCCCCATAACTTTAACCTTACACTCTCTATTGTTGACCTCACCCCCTTCCTTCCTTCCTTCCTTCCTTCCTTCCTTCCTTCCTTCCTTCCTTCCTTCCTTCCTTCCTTCCTCCCTCCCTCCCTCCCTCCCTCCCTCCCTTCCCTTCCCCTCCCTTCCCTTCCCTTCCCTTCCCTTCTCTATCCATCCATCCATCCCAGCTCAAGGTTGACTCAGCCTTCCATCCTTCCGAGGTGGGTAAGATGAGGACCCAGATTGTTGGGGGCAAGAGGCTAACTCTGTAAACTGCTTAGAGAGGGCTGTAAAGCACTGTAAAGCAGTATATAAATCCAAGTGCTATTGCTATTCCTTCCTTCCTTCCTTCCTTCCTTCCTTCCTTCCTTCCTTCCTTCCTTCCTTCCTTCCTTCCTTCCTTCCTTCCTTCTGTTAGAATGCACTATTGCAGGCTAATTCTGTTGACTGCCAGCAGTTCAGTCCTGATGGGCTCAAGGTTGACTCAGCCTTCCATCCTTCCGAGGTGGGTAAGATGAGGACCCAGATTGTTGGGGGCAGGAGGCTGACTCTGTAAACTGCTTAGAGAGGGCTGTAAAGCACTGTAAAGCAATATATAAGTCTAAGTGCTATAGCTACTGCTATTATGCAGCAACTATAAAAAGACACAGAATCCTTAGATTATCGTTTTTTTTCCCAGTACAACAGATGGATATCCATTTGGAAAAGGGCAGGAAAGAATGTATGATATAAATGTAGTCTGGTCTCTTGTTCTATTGTTCCACTTGTATAAAATGTGCTGCCTAGATAAAAGTTTCAGGCACTTGCTACCAGAAATGCTTAGCTCCTATTATCGTATTATGTGAACCTAATGTATTATGTTCATTTGAACATAACCAAATGGGTTTGATATTCGTGCTCCTCAGAGTCCATTCTGACTTGGCACATGTTCTCTTTTTTCCAGTTTCTGCCTGTTCCTGATTTCAATAGCGATAGGTGTTGGTGAGATACATTAGGATAATCAAAATAGCTCTCACCCAAGGCTGTCTCTTATTTTCAAGTTATCCGGATGGTAATCTATTAAGAACATATTTGGCAGCTCTCCAACATCTATCTAACGAAGTTAAAATTAGATGATATCTTCAAAACCAAGAGAGCTAACCTAATCTGCGGCGAATAAGACAACCTTGTAAAAAAGGGAAACATATTTAGACAAACTGTAAATAAAGTTTGCATCCTTTGCTCCTTGATCGTTCTATTTATTTATTTATTTATTTTTTACTCCTCCTGATTTGTTTTCCCCTTCCTTAACACTTTTCGTATATTGTGGTACTGGGCTGATCAGAACCAGATGGAGTCTGTTCAAACGTTCATGACTCGCATTCATGCTGAACATATGTTCTTTGAATAAATGGGCTGGATTCTTAGCAAACAGCAACTTAAAAACAAACAAAACCGGAACGACGAGTTATTTATCACAAGAGAGATAAGAGCTCTTTATCATAAGAGCGAGATCTGCGCGTATAAGAAGAAGAGACTGAATGTGGAGAATTTGTATACCTGGGCCCATAGTAGGATATGATAACTAATCAACATATTTTTCGGAGTATAAGACGCACCGGAGTATAAGACACACCTTAGTTTTTGGGGAGGAAAATAAGAAAAAAGCTGATTGGCAGGTGGATTGGCTTCCTGGAACACTCCCAATCAGCTGTTCCCAGAGGTGAATTTTAGCAACAGGTTCCTTGGTTGTGAGCTCTGTGCCTTGCTTTTTTTTTTTTTTTTTTTTTGCTTCTTTTTCTGCCTCTGAAACTTCTGAAACTCTGTTTCAGAAAAACCTTTTTTTCCTGCCTTTGAAAGCCTCCGAAACAGAGCTTCAGAAAAAAAGCCTCTGAAGCTCTGTTTCGGGGCTTCTTTTTTGAAGCTCTGTTTGGGGGCTTCTTTTCCGAAGCTTCATTTCTGATGCTTTTTTCAGCCTCTGAAACCTCTGTTTGAGAAGCCGGGCGGGTCTACATTCGGAGTATAAAACACACTCAGATTTTTACCCTCTTTTTGGGTGGAAAAAGGTGCATCTCATACTCCGAAAAATATGATAGGCACTCTGCATATCACCCAACTGGAAGGGGAAAAAAAATAATAATCAGCAAAAATGGGTCTTGATTCATCCCAGCAGCTTTGGAAACCGTGCATATACCCCAAAGCAATTAATTTCCCACAAATCCTACTTAACAATACAGTATGATAGTTTGCCATCTTTCAGCATGAGAGAGAGAGAGAGAGAGAGAGAGAGAGAGAGAGAGAGAGAGAGAGAGAGAGAGAAGCAATAAACCTGTTTCAAAGAAGAACTCATTATTTTTGCACTGACATAAGGTGTTAGAAATGTTCCAAGAATGAGAAGCGCATATTGCATGCAACGTTGTGCTAAGTTCAATGCACTCGATTGTGTAGCCTAATAATAACGTTATAGCTGTCAAGAAGACAACGGCTGCAATGCCCCGGGAAACTTCCACGGAAGCTTTAACATAGCCGCGATTAAAATAAACAACGTTAGAACATGTCACCTGTGCTTAAGGTTGTTTGTTTCCACCTGTTTTAGGCTACTTGGCTATTTTTATCCTCGTAAAACAGGTGGGTGTGCATTTACCCCAGATGCTGCGTTCTAATTCAAGTAGCCGCATCATCGGGATTTTTTCCACATTTTATTTCGTTCAATCACTGTTGTTGAAGTTTATGCTCATCTGCAACTTTGCCTTATGTAAACCGTGACATCTTCTGAGGCAGCATTCTTGAGTTCCAAATATAATTCCCCAAATACATCTTTCCAAAGCTTGTCTTTTTTTTGTACATTACAGCAGGATGATTGATCATCTTTGAATGAGAAGGAAAATGACTCTACCAGGTTTCACTCTGTTCTCTGTATTTTGCAGATTATTAGTAGCATCGCTCTATTTTATATTCAAGTAGCGGCGCTCTCACTTTCTGGAGGAGGAAATACAATAAAAATCGGCCCATCCAAATATTAGAATGACTGCACCAACGTGGAAGTGACTGAGACTTTGGGAAGAAAATTAGTGAATGGTGACGTAGGCAGAATGAAAAATAACAGAACAACGCAGTTTGTTTGTTTGTTTATTTATTTATTTATTTATTTATTTATTTATTTATTTATTTATTTATTTATTTATTCATTCATTCATTCATTCATTCATTTATTTATTTATTTATTAGTTAGATTTATATGCCGCCCTTCTCCGGAGACTCAGGGCGGCTTACAATGCGTTAAGCAATAGCCTTCATACTTTTGTATATACCTGCTTAGCAGGGCTTTTGTCCCCCCCAAGCAGTGTTCTTTTTTTATACAAAGTCAGCTTATTGCCCCCACAATCTGGGTCCTCATTTTACCTACCTCGAAAGGATGGAAGGCTGAATCAACCTTGAGCCTGGTGAGATTTGAACTTGCAATAATTGCAAGCAGCTGGCAACTTAAGTTCTACTTTAAAAGCACTTAGTCCACTGCGCCACCAAGACTCTCAGTTGGAAGGGACCTTGGAGGTCTTCTAGTCCAACCATCTGCTCAACTAGGAAATCCTAAACCTGTGTTGGCAAACCTATGGCACACGTGCCGGAAGGTGACACGCAGAGCCATTTCTCTGGGCACGCGAGCCATTGCTCGTTGCTTTTCCGGGTTTTGGTGCACCAACCAGCTGATCTTCACACGTGCGGGAGCACTTGAAACTGGAAGAGCAGCCACCTGGTGAGCATGTGCATGCCGGGCAGATTATCTTCCAGTTTCCGACACACACATGCGCGCCAGCCACCTGGTCTTCACATGTGCATGCATGGCAGAAACCGGAAAACCAAGTGGCCAGTGCACATGCCCATGCCAGAAACTAGAAGATCATCTTCCCGGAGCGTGCATGTGCACTGGACAGCTAGTCTCCATGTGTGCATGAGTGCTAGAAACTGGAAGACTAGGTGGCCGGTATGAATGCTGGAAACTGGAAGAGCAGCCGCCCGGCACTCGCATGCACACCTGGCGGCTGGTCTTTTAGTTTCTGGCACATGCGCACATACTCCTGTTTCGGCACTCGGTGCTGAAAAGGCTTGCCAACATTGTCCTAAACCAAGGGTGGGCAACTGTGGCCCTTTTACAACCTGTGGACTTCAACTCCCAGAATTCCTGAGACAGCTGTCTCAGGAATTCTGGGAGTTGAAGTCCACAGGTTGTAAAAGGGCCACAGTTGCCCACCCCTCTCCTAAACCATTTCAGACAGATGGCTTGGGGTCGAATCTCTTCTTAGAAACCTCCAGTGATGGAGCATCCACAACTTTTGAAACTGGCAAATGGAAAAGCGCTTCACCATTCCTTTCTGGAGTTTTGACTGTAGGTTGTTTTGGGGGGTTTTTTTTGCATTGTTTTGATCTTGCGAGATAATTTGGAACAGAAAAGTGACGCTATCGCATATGCTACTGTACGTGCTGTTGATGCTTTTCATTTCCCAAATCTATGGAAATAATATGCTTGAAAAGCTGCCAATATTTTCTACCTGATTGTGAGACGCAGACTGATTAAAGGACATTTCACAGATTCTAGCAGAAGCAGCGATTTCCTGCTTTGGCTTCTGCCTGCTTGCAAATCATCAAAGATTAACTATATCATGAAATGGCCCATTACCACAATTGGAATAGGAATTTTGGATAAGGCCCTTGCAGCTCTATGTAATCGGAAAGGATTCATTTCCAGGTAAACACTGGCTGATTGTTTTTAACCAGATTGATTATCAGGTTAAAAAGGCTAGCAGGATAATTCTGCTTAATAAAAGCCTAAAGGTCTTGTTTTTTTTCTTATGTAAATTTTATAAGCCTGTGGAGGAGATAAATGAACAAGAATAGCTTGGGAAATGTAGCCTTTTAAACGGTTGGTTGTTGTTTTAACCATTTAGTTGTGTCTGACTCTTGTGACTTTATAGGCAAAAGCTCTCCATGCAACCAGTGGTGAAATCTAAAATTTTTTTCCTACTGGTTCTTGGTGGAGGGGGGGGTCATGTGACTGGGTGGGTGTGGCTATGTAGTCATGTGACTGGGGGGAGCAAAAGACAGACACTCACTTTAACGATGTCCTGCTGGAGCAAGGGGTTGGACTAGATGACCTGCAGGTCCCTTCAGCCCTGGGTTCCTGTATTCTTTCAAGGTATCCTCTGAAGTTGCATCTAGTGCCAGGTTTGTGGTCCTTCCTTCCTCTCCTTTTTCCCTCCCTTCCTTCCTTCCTTCCTTTCTTTCTTTCTTTCTCTTTCTTTCTCCCCTTCCTCCCTCTTTCTTTCTTCCTTCCTTCCTTCCTTCCTTCCTTCCTTCCTTCCTTCCTTCTTTCGCAGCACCCCCCACCCCTGTTTTTGGCCTAACAGGCCTTAGGGAAGCCTCCTGGGAGCCATAATGGATCCCCAATAGGTATTTAAAAAATGCTTTAAAAAGTTAAAAAAAAAAAATCTGAGGATCGCGTGGCACAGCTGATTGTTATAGCTGATTGTCGGAACCTTTTAAAAATCTTCTTAAAGCATTTTTTTTACTACCTATCACCCGAATGGGTAATTAAAAAATGCTAAAAAAAAAAAAAAGTAGAAAAAATATTTTAAAGCATTTTTTTTAGTACCGGTTCAGGCGAACTGCCCCGAACTGGTAGCATTTCTCCCTACATGCAACCCTGTCAAGCACAGCTTTGTTCAGCTGTTGGATGTTCATATTTGTATCAGCTTTGATAGCATCAAGCCAGTGAGTTCCATGCTTTCCCCTCCTTCTTGTTCTACTAACCATTTCTAGCATCATTGACTTCTCCAATGAATTTGCCCGCATAACATGGCCAAAGTAAATCAGACGTAGTCTTATGATTTTGGCTTCCAGTAATGTGTCTGGTTTTAGGCAATTTAACACCTCTCTGTTAGTTATTCTGGCTGTCCATGGTACACACAATAATTTATGATAGCACCACAGTTTCAAAGGCACCAATTCTTCTTTGATAAGCTGTTCTTAGCGTCCAACTCTCACACCCATACATCATTATTTAATGTATAATGATGTATGCATAGTATTATTTAATGTATAATAATGCATTTAAATCAGGAGTGAAATCCAGCAGGTTCTGACTTGTTCTGGATAACCGGTAATTTTGAGTAGTTCAGAGAACTGGCAAACACCACCTTTGGCTGGCCCTAGAATGGGGTGGGAATGGAGATTTTGCAATATCCTTCCCCCAGGAATGGGGAGGGAATGGAGTTTTTGCAGTATCCTTTCCCTGCCATGCCCTCCAAGCCACACCACACCCACCAAGCCACGCCCACAGAACTGGTAGTAAAAGAAATTGAATTTCACCACTGATTTAAATGGTTTACAAAAGTTGATTTGTAGCAGGTTTCCAAAATTCTGTTACTGTATTAATGGCCTAGCTTCTCTAATACGTTACTGTCACTGAGAACTTGTGTTTCCTCTCCAGCTTAACTTTCGATTCAACCCATTTTATGGGAATGGTGGAGATTTGAAACCAATAAAGGAAGAGCAAAGAAATAGGTCTGGATAAAACGTAAGAGATTCCAAGACTATTGCACCTCTAGTCCTTATTTATAGATTTATTTATTTCACTTCTTTAGCCAATATAATGAAAGAATGTGTCATTCTATCATGCACATGTGTATGACATCATGACACACATGTTAATTGTCTTTTATCTCATTCCTAGTTCTCTTGTCAATAATTCAAAGCAAATTCAAAACAATTTGATTATTCTGTACGATCTTGAGTAATCAGAGTTTGTCATTCTTTGTTGCTTTAGAAGACATAAAAATGCCAGATCTTTCTTGGCTGCTATCTATCAAAATAAAATTTAACAGTGAAAAAAGGAAGATTCTACATTTAAGCAAGAAAAACAAAATGCACAGATACAATATATCTGGTACCTTGCTCAATAGTCGTAACTGTGAGAGGGATCTTTGAGTCCTAGTGGACAATCACTTAAATAGGAGCCAGCCATGTGCAGCAGCTGCCAAAAAACCCAACACAGTTCTAGGCTGCATAAACAGAGGGATAGAATCTAGATCACATTAAGTGTTAATACCACTTTGTAATGTCTTGGTAAGGCCACACTTGGAATACTGCATCCAGTTTTGGTCGCCATTATGTAAAAAAGATGTGGAGACTCTATAAAGTGTGCAGAGAAGAGCAACTAAGATGATTAGGGGACTGGAGGCTAAAACATATGAAGAAGGGTTGTAGGAACTGGGTATGTCTACTTTAATGAAAAGAAGGACTAAGGGAGACATGATAGCAGTAATCCGATATTTTAGGGGCTGCCACAAAGAAGAGGCAGTCAAGCTATTCTCCAAAGCACCTGAGGGTAGGATTTAAGAAGCAATGGCTGGAAACTCATCAAAGAGAGAAGCAACCTAGAACTAAGGATAAATTTCCTGACAGATAGAACAACTAATCAGTGGAACAACCTGCCTCCAAAAATTGTAAATGCTCCAACACTGGAAGTTTTAAAGAAGAGATTGCACAACCATTTCTCTGAAATGGTATAGGGTTCCTGTCTAAACAGGGGGTTGGACTAGAAGACCTCCAAGGTCCCTTCCAACTCTGCCATTTTGTTCTGTTCTGTTCTTCCCCCACTATCAAATCTTTTTATTTATTTATTTATTTGTCAACAAGTACAAGGAAACAACTAACGGTATAGACATGGACATGGACGCATGAAAAAAATTGGCACAAATAAAAGGATATAAATATTTATTTATTTATTTATTTAACACATATTTATATGCCGCCCTTCTCCCAAGGGACTCAGGGCGGCGAACACAAGCTAAAAACATACAATGATAAAAGAAGAATCTAATTAAAACCAATTAAAATCAAAATAATGAATAATAAAACCCCAGAATCAGAACTCAGCCCATTTGTTGACATAGCCAAGTCTTTAGGCCTCGACGGAAGGAGCGGAGATCAGGCTCCATCCAGAGCTCGGTGGGCAAAACATAGCCATAAACACATAGAATGATTACATATAAATGGGGACAGTAGGACAGGGACAGTAGGCACGCTGGTGCGCTTATGCACGCCCCCTTAGGGACCTCTTAAGAAATGTGTAAGGTGCACGGTAGACAGTTTAAGGTAAAAAGTATGGAGGTTAGAGAAGCTAACACACAGGATCAGGTAGAGCGTTCCAGACATTTACCATTCTATTGCAGAAGTCATATTTCCTATTTATGTCACTGTTGGCTTTTAATTTCTGGAACCAGTGACCCTTTTTTCTTTTCCCTCCCACCCTTCACTTCTTCCTTGCCAGAAGGGGGAAAAAATAGCAACTGGCATCAAGGACTCCAATAATTTATAATGACAACAGCAACAACAAGCCTAGATGGCTACAGTGAGCTTGCCATGCTAAATATTTGCACCTTATGCTGATTTGGGGTTTATTTCTTCAACATCTATTGGAAGGAAAAACACAAAGCTTCTATAAGCCAGATGAGAGCTTAGAGCTTGTTAGAAGGTCTGAATTAGAAAGGTTAAAAACTCCTTCTCAACAGCCCCAGAAGAAGAAAAGAATAGAAGTCATCTACAACATTCAGCATAAGGGCTACAGCAACCAATATGTAGAAGAAACAGGCAAAAGACTAGTAGCTCACATCTGTGAACACCAACTAGCAGTCAGAAGACATGATGAAAATTCCTTAACTTCACAATACATGGGCAGACTCAATTGTACTTTCAACTGGGAAACTGTGACCATCCTAGATCAAGCCAAGTCCAAAAATGCCGGAGAATTCCTGGAGGCCTGACATTCAGACAAATTGGCCATCAGCAGGCACATAGAGATAAACAAGTCTACGTATCACTCAAAAGAGTCAATCGAAGAGCCCAGAAGGAAAGAAAAAGCCCACAAACACCTCCTCACCAGCAATGGACATCCAGATGAATAAAGATTAGCATCAAGATTCACACTAGACCAACCATCAAATAAACAATATCCCCAATCTAGGAACTACTGAAGATGCTACATAATTTGCTACTGACACGTCTTCAAAAAAACCACCCAAAAAAAAAAACACCAAAAAAGCATTAAGGACTTGAGTCCTTTTCACCTTTTGCTATAGCTACTGTAAGTAACAAGGTCAGGGGTCGGCAACCTTAAACACTCAAACAGTCAAAAAGGTCCTAACCGGAAGCCCTCTGTTCATTTCTGGAACCAACCAGAAGTCCAGTTCCCCCACCATGGAGTCTCCTCCTAGGAGACAAGAGACAAGAATCCTCAAAATCCCCTTTTCTACTATAGTCCTTTGGAGAGCAGTACATTATTATTCTATGATTCAGATATTTTTTTTCCATAAGCAACTAAGTTTTCAATTTTGTTCTGGATGTATAAAACTTATCAGTGTAAAAGCGTATATACTGTATGACTTTATCTGCAGGCATTGCTAAGCATTTGCGAATTCTATTTTGGCTGAACATCTTCCAGAAAGAAATGACATTACAGCAGCACTGAAAGCTATGTGAGCTCATGATGGTACTCAAGTCATCAGATAGAATATCTCCTGGAATAGCTTACGGGGTTGTAGCAACTTCACAACACTGCACCATTGATGTTGTGTTTGTCAGCAGAACAGCATTTTGAAGAGGAAACTTTCAAGGTGCTGAGATTCTTTTTAACAAGGAGAGAGAACACTGAAATCATTCAATGAGCTGTACAGTAGCTTCAAGAATATATGGTCATGGATAGGACCAGAGGTGTTATTCAGCCAGTTCAGACCGGTTCTAGCGAACCGGTAGTGGAAATTTTGAGTAGTTCAGAGAACCGGCAAATACCACCTCTGGTTGGCTCCACCCTCCACCCACCCTGCCCCTTCCAGGAGTCCCCATGAACCCTGTTTTGGCTCCCAGGTGGCTGCAGGGAGGCCTAGCCTGTAAGGCTCAGGCACCCAATTGGTCTATTGCTGCCTCCCAGCTGATTGGCTGGGTCTTCTTTTGTTGCCCTGCACAGGAGAATGGAGCTGGAAAGCAGGTTAGTGGGGTGGGGAGGGAATGGGGATTTTGCAGTATCCTTCCCCTGGAATGGGGAGGGAATGGAGATTTTGCATATCCTTCCCCTGGAGTTGGGTGGGAATGGAGATTTATTACTTTATTTTATTTTATTTTTATTTTTATTTGATTTATATTCCGCCCTTCTCCGGAGACTCAGGGTGGCTTACAATGCGTTAAGCAATAGCCTTCATACTTTTGTATATTTATACAAAGTCAGCTTATTGCCCCCGCAACCTGGGTCCTCAATTTACCTACCTTAGAAAGGATGGAAGGCTGAGTCAACCTTGAGCCTGGGGAGATTCGAACTTGCAGTAATTGCAGGCAGCTGAATGTTAATAACAGGCTATTAGTCTGCTGCACCACCAGGCTCCTCTTTTGGGAATGGCAGTATCCTTCCCCTGCCATGCCCACCAAGCCATGCGTACCAAGCCACGGTCACAGAACCGGTAGTAAAAAAATTGAATCCCACCACTAGATAGGACCTATATCTCCTATATGTCTATGGAGATTCTCAGTCATCCAGGTCATGGTTGTCCCAAAGGTGCTTTTTCAAGAGGCAACTGGACTTTTTGGTTTTTCTTTGAAGACGTTTCACTTCTCATCCAAGAAAGCGAAACATCTTCAAAGAAAAAGAAAAAAGTTCATTAACCCTCTGGAGACTACAGACTGATGAAGACATGTCTCCTTGATACAGCTAGAACTGCTGCCTTTGAGTAAGGATATAGTATGATACTCAATATACAGAGATGCAAGTCAGAGCTTGTAGGTAATTCTGGATTTTTATATCAATGATTTATTTTCTCTTAATGTTGTGGATGCTAATGAAGAAAGAAAATGAGCTATTTAATTATATTATTTATTTCCTGGAATAAAATAGGGATTGATTTTTTAATATTTGGTTCCATTACATTTCACAGCCAATGAGTTTAAAGAGATATATGTCACTTAATTTCAGGTGTCCAACTGAATGATTTAGTTTCTTGTAACTCTAATGATCAATTTAATAAATCAATAATGCTGTAAAGTATAAAGATAAATTATTACAAATGAGGGCAATAAAGAAAAGATTCCTCTTTAATGGAAACAAAAATAAGAGTGAAGATGAATTGGTCAATTCTGCGCTTCAAGGAGAAAGAGCAGAAAAGACAGGTAACATTTCGAAAGCAATTTTTTTCCTCACTTTTCACAACTCCTTTTGTTTTCCGTTTTCTGGATCTTCTTGATTAAGTTGGAAAGTTAAGATATCGGTAGAAATATAAAGGCAAACCAGATTTGGTAACAGGAAGTCCGGATTTAAGCATGTATGTGTAATAATGTGCTTAATAATGGTACAAACTTACTGGTGTTTATTTAGCCGAGGTGGCACAGTGGTTAGAGTGCAGTACTGCAGCTACTTCAGCTGACTGCTAGTTCAGCAGATCAGTGGATCAAATCTTACCGGCTCAAGGTTGACTCAGCCTTCCATCCTTCCAAGGTGGGTAAAATGAGGACCCAGATTGTTGGGGGCAATATGCTATTTAGTATACTGTCTTTGGTGTAAGCTGCCCAGAGTCCTCGGAGAGTGGGCGGCATAGAAATATGACTAATAAATAAATAAATAAATAATAATTTATTTAGAAAACTTATAGGGCTCCCCATCTTACACAAAGATCCTAGCAGCTCATGATAAAACAGAGAAACTTCTGTTTCTTCCCAGCAGGCACCGGACCAACCATTCTATTGATCTTTGACCAATCATACTACTGACCAGCGCTGAGTTTCAGATTATGTTACTACCGGTTCGCCGCACGCATGCAAATTTGCTTTGTGCATACGCACCTTCTGTGCGTGCACTTTGCTTACACGCGTGCCTTCTGGGCATGCACCCGGCCTAAATAGGATGGCATAGAGCTGGGGCAGGTGGGCGAGTGAGCGATTTCCACTACCGATTCAGGAAAAGTGGTCCGAACCAGCTAAATACCACCCCTGCTACTGACCAGTTGTATTTAAAAAAAAAATTAAATGGAATGAGACATTCCTAAGTAAATATTTAAGAGAGGTCAGCCTAAATATAGCAAATTAGTAACTAGTATTTCTTTGACAGTTGGAGCTAGTTAATATTAGTTTAGTTTAGTTTAGTTTATTTGATTTGTATACCGCCCTACTCCCGAAGGACTCAGGGCGGTGAACAGCCAACAATAAAATACATAAATACACAAAATTTAAAAACCCGATAAAATCAAATTAAACTTTTGGCCCAGACAAATTAAAATACCCCAATAATTTAAAAACAGATTAAAATTTACATATTTAAAAAGGGAAGAGATCAGGCCAAGCCCGCTTGATGGAATAAAAAGGTCTTCACAGCACGGCGGAAGGAGCGCAGATCCGGGATCCTCCGTATCTCCGGGGGGAGCTCATTCCAGATGGTAGGTGCCCCCACAGAGAAGGCTCTCCCCCTAGGGGCCGCCAGTCAACACTGTTTGGCTGACGGCACCCGGAGGAGTCCCTCTCTATGAGAGCGTACTGGCCGGTGGGAGGCTATTGGTGGTAGTAGGCGGTCCCGTAAATAACCAGGCCCTAAGCCATGGAGCGCTTTAAAGGTGGTAACCAAAACCTTGAAGCGCACCCGGAAGACCACCGGGAGCCAGTGCAGCTCGCGCAGGAGAGGTGTTACATGGGAGCGCCATGTCGCTCCCATTACCACCCGCGCGGCCGCACTCTGCGCCAGTTGGAGCCTCCGGGTGCTCCTCAAGGGGAGCCCCATGTAGAGAGCATTACAATAGTCCAGGCGGGAGGTGACGAGGGCATGAGTGACCGTGCGTAACAAGTCCCGATCCAGAAAGGGACGCAACTGGCGAATCAGGCAGACCTGATAAAAAATCCTCCCGGTCACGGCCGTCAAGTGCTCTTCTAAAGACAGCCGTGAATCCAGGAGGATGCCCAAGTTGCGAGCCCTCTCCGTGGGGGCCAATGATTCGCCCCCAATAGTCAGTGATGGCTATATTAAAGATAATATAGGTAGGAAAGCTATGAAAAGCCATCAAAATAATATGTACATTCATTGACCAACAGATGTTTCAAACACAAGTGGGAAGGACAAGATAGAGAAAGAGGATAGAATATAAATAAACGGAAACCAAAATTTTGACAGGCTTCAGACAGCTGAACATTCCCCCAAAAGGGAAATATGTGTCCATAGGAAAATCTACCCATATAGCAATAGCAATTAGACTTATATACCACTTCACAGTGCTTTACAGCCCTCTCTAAGGTTTACAGAGTCAGCTATTTGCCCCCAACAATCTGAGAGCTCATTTTACTGACCTTGGAAGGATGGAAACTCAACTCAACCTTGAGCTGGTGAGATTCAAACTGCCAAATTGCAGGCAGCCAGCAGGCAGCGGAAGTAGCCTGCAGTACTGCATTTTAACCACTGTGCCACCACGGTTCATACTTATATGAATGACCATCAAGAACTCTCAATGCATTTTACATTTCCACAGTGTTTAAGCTGATTTTCATAGGCATTGCATTTTATTTTTTAATGCTTTAAACTTTAAAATTAGATCATTCGTAATCATTCTTGTTAGGGGGAAAAAATCTGGTTTATAATCAAAGTTATAATCCTACAATATGTTTTCACCAGCTGACATTTATGCCTGTCTTTAAATATGTGAAAAAGTTGTTTTATGCAATCTTAAGACTAGAAGAAACCCTACTAAACTCCCATTTACTAAAAGTCAGAATTATTCTTAAGATTGGTATGGCATGTTAAGTATTTACAAATACTACAAAGTCACTAAGGACAACAGTTTTATTTCTAGGATTAATACAATATCAGAAAGAGCTGTTCGGTTTTTCTTGTGATCTAGCTTTTCCCACACCATTAATTTATAACAATTTCCAACAAAGCGTTAATTAAAAATCAAACTTCTATTTTGCATAAAAGTCAAGGGCAACGGAAAGCTTTAGTAAAGGTGAAAATTTACTCTACTTCTGAAACTTTCCTAAAGTACTTTTTTCTAGGCAAAATAATATAAAGCTAGAAAAATGAATTATTTAGCTTTCCGTAATTCAATTAAAAAAAAAAAAGCATATGTGCTTTGGGTGTATATGTGAGTTTTATAGAGGTATAATTTTTAACAAATCTAGAGGCTAAGATAATATCATTATACTTCATAATGTTCTAGAAGGAAGAGCATTATTAAGGATGACAAACAGGTCAATGATAAATGTGAGGATGGAGACTGAAATAATTTAGTTAGGATATCATTTATCCTTCATTTATTTTGTCATTAATTTATCACGGCAGCTCTGACGGCTGAACTAATTACAGAAAAGCTCATTTCATTCTTCTTTGAAAATATTGTCCACCGTGAAAGGCTCGTGCATATAAACAGGAGAAAGCCATGGTTTAAAAACCCGGTCTTTCAAATTGGACCATGAAAAGATATTTTCCTGCCTAAATGGAAGAGTAATATATTTTGAAGAACCCAATGAAAGAAATATCTGTGGTTCAGGGTTGAACTGGGGAGTCCTTGGTGTTCTCTGAGCTTGCATGTTTGCTTGTTATCAACCTGGGTTGTGTACCAATTTGTAGATGTTAGAATAGAATAGAATAGAATAGAATAGAGTAGAGTAGAGTAGAGTAGAGTAGAGTAGAGTAGAGTAGAGTAGAGTAGAGTAGAGTAGAGTAGAGTAGAGTAGAGTAGAGTAGAGTAGAGTAGAGTAGAGTAGAGTAGAGTTAAAAACTTCCAGTGTTGGAGCATTCACATCTTCTGGAGGCAAGTTCTTCCACCGATGAATTGTTCTAACTGTCAGGAAATTTCTCCTTAATTCTAAGTTGCTTCTTTCCTTGATTAGTTTCCACCCATTGCTTCTTGATATCCCCAATACATGAGGGTCACACAAAACAAGATGTTAAACAATCAGATGAAGACTCTAAGAGCGTTTGTAAATTTACAAGTAGCCCTCAACTTACAACAGTGTGTTTAGTGAATTATGAAGGCACTGAAAAAAGTGACTTATGATCACTTTTCACAGTTACGACCTTTTGAAGCATCCCCCTTGATCACGTAATCAAAATTCAGGTGCTTGGCAACTGGTTCATATTTAGGACGGTTGCTGTATCCTAAAGTCATATCATCCTCTTTTGCGACCTTCTGACAAGCAAAACCAATGGGGAAGGCAGATTCCTTTAACAACCGGGTTACTAGCTTATCAACTGGAGTGATTCACTTAACAACGGAGGCAAGAAAGGGCGTAAAGTGGAGCAAAACTCACTTTACGAATGTCCCACTTAACGAAAGAAAGAAATGTGGGGCTCTATTGTGATTGAATGTCAAGGACTACTTGAATTTATTTTTATTTATTTGTATCCTAAGGTAAGGTAAAGGTTTGCCTCGCACATATCTGCTAGTCGTTCCTGACTCTAGGAGGTGGTGCTCATCTCAGTTTCAAAGCCGAAGAGCCAGCACTGTCCGAAGACATCTCCGTGGTCATGTAGCCGGCATGACTAAACACCAAAGGCGCATGGAACGCTGTCACCTTCCCACCAAAGGTGGTCCCTATTTTTCTACTTGCATTTTTTATGTGCTTTCGAACTGCTAGGCTGGCAGAAGCTGGGACAAATAACAGGAGCTCACCCCATTACGTGGCACTAGGAATTCGAACCGCTGAACTGCCGACCTTCTGATCGACAAGTTCAGCATCTTAACCACTGAGCCACCGCGCCCCTATTTGTATCCTACCTTTATTATTTTTACAAACAATTCAGAATGTGGTTGCAGCGATACTGAAGGTCAGCAAAAGATACGGAAAGCTCTAATCATGATTAAAAAGTCCTTGAGGAAAATATTGATCAATTAACTATTTTTTTAAAAAGGTATTATTCCCTTTGAATTATTACCTATTCTATTCTTGGGCATCCTCAGGCACAAGGACCCTTTGATTAAAGAAGGTAATTTTGACTGATTTATAACACTTCCCATTATGATGTTACAGCTAATGCTCCTTATTCCATACTTAGCCCAATCTTCTCTTCATTATTCCTTCCTTAAAAAACCAAGACATTCATCAGATGCCACAACAAAAAAGAAGATTCTTTTGTATGTGGGAGGATACCTTTTCTTGAATTGTTAAAACACCAGAGTCATTTTTTTTCAGGTGTACATGGCTGCTTGGGAAATTGTTCCTGGCTGTCTCCATATGTACATATGTTGTGGAAACCTTTTGGGAAAAGTGTATTTTCTAAAACTAGCTAATAACACCACTTTTTTTTTTTTGAATAGTGCCATAAAATTATATATCAATGGAAAGATAATTTAATCAAGAATGTAATGCAATAACTTTTATGAAGGATTTGCTATTAGAATAGCAGTTACAGTATAAAGAAGAAAAGTGAAACACATAGAAAAAATGAGATATACAAAATGTCAGCATTCCAGGAAAAAACAACTCTTAAGTAAAGACTCTGAAGCAAGCATTTTTCAAAGTTCTATTTATTAGAATAGGTAAACTGGAACATCTGGGAAAATCTGAATCTGAGAGGTCCGGGTTTTCCCTCAGTAAATCAAAAACCCCAAAACCATTCCCTTCCTCCTCAGTCGATCACATGCTCCAATCAACCACCGTCCCATCTCGAGACATCATTCCAACCACTCCTTCTCCAGATGCAGGATTGCCCTGACCTTGACCGACAGGAAGAATGCTATTATGTCTACAAACAACCCCTCTACTAAATCCCCCACTCCTACTTTCCTACACATGAGAAGGTGGCAGCATGGAAGCTTCCGGCCTAATATGGCTTCCAAAGCTGACAGGCATTGCCCCCTGCAGAAAAAAACACACCCTGAAAAATAAAACAGACAAAACACAAAAGAAGAAGTTAACACCCCCCCCCCTCCTAATAAGGTTAACACTTATCACCATAAGAAAAAAACGAGATATACAAAAATTATCACCATGTCAGTTAATACTTGGTTGGGTAACCTTTAGCATGAAGTACGGCCTTACAATGTCTTCCCATGGAGAGAACCAAGTCTTTTAGTTCTGCAGCTGTTCTAATGTGAAACCAAGATTGACTGATGGCTTCTATTAACTGGGTTTTGTTGCTGGGTCGCTTCTGACTAACAAGTTTCTTTAGTTGGCTGTATAGATTTTCAATTGGGTTAAGGTCTGGGCTATTCCCAGGCCATTCCAGCAGTGGAATAGGATTATCTTGAAAGTCCCCCCCCCCCAAAAAATGGTGTTCTTAGCCATCAAAGCTCAAAAATACACTTTTCCCAAAAGGTTTCCACAATTTTGGCCACTACTGTAGGTGTATAGACAATCACCTTGTTTAAGCAGTAATGCTTACCCAAATACCTACATGCTAGTTATATACATGCAGCAAATCCTTCAAAACCAAAGTGTTTACTCTGCAGTAGGAATGTCAGGGAATGTGCACATGTAAGAGTATAAGTGTGTGTGCACATGCATGCATGCATAAGTGTATACACACACATGTACAAACAGTTAAGCAAATACGAGAAAAAAGTCCAGTTTCTGAGATAAAAGAGCCTCGGTGGTACAGCGGACTAAGTGCTGTTAAGTGCTAGCACTTAGCTGCCAGCTGCCTGCAATTAGTGCGAGTTCAAATCTCACCAGGCTCAAGGTTGACTCAGCCTTCCATCCTTTTGAGGTAGGTAAATTGAGGACCCGGATTGTGGGAGCAATAAGCCAGCTTTGTATAGAACAACACCGCTCGGGGGTGGGGGTGGGGGGCAAAAGCCCTAATAAGCAGGTATATACATAACAGTATTGCATAGGCTATTGCTATAATGCATTGTAAGCCGCCCTGAGTCTACAGAGAAGGGCGGCATATAAATTGGACAAATAAATAAATAAATAAATAAATAAATAAATAAATAAATAAATAAATAAATAAATAAATAAATAAATAAATAAATAAATAAAGGATCTGTACATGGCACAGCAGAATCAACATGGATCCTCATCCAGGGGTTCGGGTTTTTATTTTTTCAAGTTTTGAAAACGTTTTTTTTTAAGAGACCATTTTCCCTTGAACCAACCTTGAATTCTGTCAAAGTCAATTTGACAGAATTTTCTTCCTGCCTTGCATTTCTACTAGTACATTATATACCATTTGCATGCGGAAAGAAGTTATCTCTGTATATCATTAACATACGGTGTCTACAAAAAGGCTGCCATACACAGGGGAGGAACTAGAAGGAAATTTCATTTGATTCTACCAAGGCCAAATTTGCCACAAGAAGAAAATTGCCCTTTGGAAATTTCCATATAAGTTCAAGATGAATGGGGTACTTTAGATAAAAATCTCAGACATTAATATCTGAAAACTATGAGAAGGTTTTATTTCACTTGTTTCTCGGGTTCTCTTTCCTTCAACCTCCTTTTTGACCTGAGGGATCTTTCATTGCCACCATTTTGGGATACGCATACTCAGCTTAACAGCTTGAGAAGAATTTCAGGTGAAATAAAAAAAAAAGTGGTTTGAAATATTACAAACGTTTTTTTTATGGTGAGTGGGGAGAAAGCTGATTCTTATTTTCCTGCAAGTGAACATGGAGTTCCTTCTGAATTAAACATTTTAAATGGTGTTGATTTTTATTTAAATGTATAAGGTGATCAGCTTCGGAAAAGGCAAAATATCAATAGCACTTAGACCTGTATACCTCTTCATAGTGCTTTTACAGCTCTCTCTAAGCGGTTTACAGAGTCAGCCTTTTGCCTCCAACAATCTGGGTCCTCATTTTTACCCACCTCGGATGGATGGAAGGCTGAGTCAACCTTGAGCCTGGTGAGATTCGAACTCCTGGAGTGAGCAGTGAGTTAGCCTGCAGTACTGCATTATTTGATTTCCATAGCTGCCCAACTCAACCAAGCAACTCTGGACAGCTTTACAATTCTACCCTTATAAAACATTTATTTTTAAAAGCATTAAAACAATAGAAACATTTATGAAATAAATAAGTACAAATGGAAGCTGTAATGATTCTTCAGGTAATAATAAAGCCAAATAACGGAACCCTTAGGACATTCTGAGACCCCGACCAGGATACATTGCCAAGTTTTTAAAAACTTTGTGAAAAGCCAACAGGGTCGGGGCTATTCTAATCTCCGAGGATAGCAAAAGCAATAGAGGAGGAGGAGGAGGAGGAGGAGGAGGAGGAGGGGGAGGAGGGGGAGGAGGAGGAGGAGAATAGCAATAGATAGCAAAAGCACTTAGACTTACATAACGCTTCACAGTGCTTTACAGCCCTCTCTAAGCGGTTTACAGAGTCATCGTACTGTCCCAACAATCTGGCTCCTCATTTTACCCACCTCGGAAGGATGAAAGACTGAGTCAACCTTGAGCCAGTGAGAATCAGACTGCAGGCAGCTGGCAGTCAGCAGAAGTAGCCTGCAGTACTGCATTCTAACCACTGCGCCTCCATGGCTCTAGCTATCTTACAGTGTATGAATTGACGGTTAGAGTCCAAACCATGGGAAAAAATGCCACTCCACTCTCCCTGCCCTGGAACAGACCCCATTTAAGTCTCAGATATGATCCTCTCTAGATCTCCAGAAGGTAAGGAGAGACATGTGAGAGGTGATTTCAGACAAGCAAGATTGATGTCATCTCTTCAAAGTAGACCAGACTAGGAAAGCAAAGTTAAAAATTTCAGGTGCCAAAAAGAGAAAATGGGGAGGGGGGGAGCTTATTATATTTTTAAGGAATATCCCTTGTAAACGGTAGGTGATTGACTGGAAAGTGGTGGTGCAGTGGTTAGAGTGCAGTACTGCAGGCTACTTCTGCTGATCTCCGGCTGCCAGCAGTTTGGCAGATCGAATCTCACCAGGTTCAAGGTTGACTCAGCCTTCCATCCTTCCGAGGTGGGTAAAATGAGGAGCCAGATTGTTGGGGACAATAGGATGACTCTGTAAACTGCTTAGAGAGGGCTGTAAACCACTATGAAGCGGTATATAAGTCTAAGTGCTATTGCTATTACTAAAGTGCCTATGACATCTAATGCATAAAGCAAAGGAGAGCTTTTCTCAAGACTGCAGCCAACAGAGAAGAGTTAGATTCATTTTCCAGGCCTGTTGCACTTCCAGTAATTATCAGAATGTCCAGCTGGTGTTATTTGCATTTTAAAATAATAATAATAAAAAACCTTGCATGCTTAAGTGCAAAAGACACATTTAATCTCACATCTCTATCGCCCCTTTGTTGCTTTCTCCACAACTCTCGGTATGCATATTTTATGTGTCTAGGTAAGTTATTTTGGGTCACCATGATGTAACCTCCTTGGGTGGTTATTGCTGCGTGGCCAAGGCTTTGTTATCAGCCAAATCGACAAAGTAATTTTATAGGGATAATGTATTTTTGTTGGCGATTTTGTTTCTTTGCTATCTGCTTAGCAAATTGCATGAGTGTCATTGAAATGACCTGGCTCAGAGTTAGCTGTTTAGCACTAAAAGCTGTGTGCTGGCAAACTCCATTCTCATTGATAATCCACCACCAGTGCCATCCTTCCAGGATGTTGCTGGTGGCATAAATGCCATCACTGTCAGCTCAATTACGAAGCCAAGAAGAAGCATCATTCTTCCAAGCAATAAATAGAAAGTGTCATACACAAAAGATGCCAAACAGGACAATACTGGGGGGGAAATGAGAAGGAAAGTAAGCCAAGTCTTGAGATATTCCCTGCCTTTAATTGATGAATTAGATGCACACAAAGAAATCTTCTCCACAAAGGAATTTGGGAACACTGGCATTCAAACAACTGCAACAAAACTTTGTAGTGCTACAATAATGTACAATATAGAATAGAATAGAATAGAATAGAATAGAATAGAATAGAATAGAATAGAATAGAATAGAATAGAATAGAATAGAATAGAATAGAATTCTTTATTGGCTAAGTGTGATTGGACACCCAATGCTTTAGTGCATATGCTCTCAGTGTACATAAAAAGACAAGATACACTTGTCAAGAATCACATGGCACAACACCCAGTGACAGTCAACACAATCATGTTATCAGATACTCCTATCTCCCAAGCTTTCAGTTGCCTTTTGGTAATACTGTATGTATGTATGTATGTATGTATGTATGTATGTATGTATGTATGTATGTATGTAAGGAAGGAAGGAAGGAAGGAAGGAAGGAAGGAAGGAAGGAAGTTCTTAATAAGTAAACATTACTCTGAGTAGTTCAATTTGTACAGCCAGATGTTATAACTTAGGGCTCTGATCAACTGAGTTGACTATTTTATTGTTATGAAGCCTTTCCTTTCCTTTTCTTTCCTTTCCTTTCCTTTCCCTTCCCTTCCTTTCCTTTTCTTTTCTTTCCCTTCCCTTCCCTTCCTCCTTCCCTTCCTCCTTTCCTTTCTTCCCCATCCCATTATACTTCCTTTCTTCCTTTCGTTTCTTTTTCCTTTCCCCTTCCTCTTCCCCTCCCTCTGCCTCATAAATCCAGATTCTCAGTTCATTTCCTGCATGTCTCCATATACAACTATAAAGCAAACAGATGTAACAGATCCTGTCAAAAAAGGAAAGATCTTCATGTAATAAGATTGTCCTTACAATATACCAGTTCCTGTTGCCAAAAGACAACAGTGTCTCTGCCAAAAGGAAGGGCAGCCCCTACCCCCTTAACCATCTGCTTCTCTTCATGCTAGAAGTGCTTATTTAATATGAAGGAATGTCTAGGTACTCAATTTCGCCAACACATCAAGGCTTTCTCTTAGATTACTCCTACTGCAGCCAAGACTCCAAGGACTACAGAAGACTAAGCAGCTTATTCTTCTTTCTGGTTGTAGTCCTAATCATTCCTGAATTTCAGGGAATTTCTGATTGTTCTCGTGTATCAGAAGGCATTGGCAAGTCAAAAGAGTAAAGAAAGTGCGCGCTACTTCTACAATAAGTGGAAGAGAGAAATAAATTGGTTCACATTAAATAGGAAATCGCATGGCTTCATACATTCAGAGTCTAATGCAGGAATTGCAACGGGGTTCATCTCTGAAAGCTAGAGTTTTGCAAATGTTACAATTAAATGTCACCGTTTCCCAGCCTTCTTTTAAAGTAGCAAATGTGTACATTTGGGGAAATAGCGCATTTCACAAAATAAGGCAACCCTGTTTAATTTGTGGGACAATTGTGAATCATAAGCAAAATCGGTCATTAGATGTGCATATATTTTCCAGCTATTTTTTTTTTCTTTCGTCCCATCATATCCAACCCTACAAGTTTTCTTGGCATGGTTTTTCAGAAGTGCTTTGCCAATGCCTCCTTCTTAGGGCTGAGAGAAAGTGACTGGCCCAAGGTCACCTTGCTGGCTTTGTGCATAAGACCGAACTATAACTCACTGTCTTCTAGTTTCTAGCCTTAACCAGGGGTGGGCTGCTGGGGGTTCGCAGAGGTTCCGGAGAACCTCTAGCTAAGATTCTGTGCGGTTCGGAGAACCGCCAAATCCAACTCCTGGCTGGCCCCTCCCACCCTGCCCCACCCCTCCCAGGAGTCCCCATGCAGCCCATTTTGGATGCAGTTAAGTGCAGGGCATGCACGGAGGCTCAGGGAGGTCAAAAAACAGGCCTACCGGAAGTTCGGGAAGGCGCCCTCCAGATTCTGGGGAGGCCGTTTTCACCCTCCCGGAGGCTCTGGAGTCCAGGGAGGGCAAAGAATGCCCCCCATGCCAGTGGTGGGTTCCTCCCGGTCCGGTTTGGCCGAGCCGGTAGCGGTGATGATATGACATCACCGAACCGGTTCTCCCCCCCGCCCTCCCCCCCATGTTATTCTTACCTTTTATTTGGTCCCACCCCCAATCTATTGCTGCCTCCTGAGTCCCAGCTGATGACTAGAGGGAAAAAAATTGTTTAAACTCTTGCCGCGGGGCTTCAAAGGGCCGTCCTACAGCTGATCACTGTTAAAAGCAAACAAATGAGCCAGGTCGTAAGGGCGAGGACTGGTTGTAAGTGTGAGGACCTTCCAGAAATGACTCTGACCAGCTAGCCACGCCCACCTATTCACATGACCTCCAAGCCACACCCACAAAATAAGCCACGCCCACAGAACCGGTAGTAAAAAAATTTAGAACCCACCCCTGCCCCATGCTGTGGTGCAGGAGGCTGACTAGGTCACGCCCACCATGGCCACGCCCACCCAGCAACTGGACAGAAAACCCCTTCCTAATATTTTTGAAGCCCACCCCTGGCCTTAACCACTACTCCAAACTGGCTCTCCATTCCCCAGCTAAATTTATTTTTTAAACAGAAAAAAGTTACCAGCATTTAACTAAACTCTATATTTAAATATGATTTTGTAGACATAGTTTTCCACCCACCCTGAAGTCGGTAAAATTTTAGTTTGGAAACAACAGGTCATCCTTGTTTAGAGACCAAAGCTGGGACCAGCAACTCGGTTGTTAAATAAAGTGGTTGTTAAATGAAATGCTGACTCGTCGTGCCTTATCTCACATACAGGTGGGGAAAAAAAATGCGAGAAGCATTTCATGGAGATTTAAATTGAATATATTATAACGCACAACATCTGCTTGATGTTCAGTAACAGTCAGATTGCCTAATAATAATAAATTTTAAATGCTTACCTACTGTTCCCTGTTTCCCATCCAAATCTCCCCTCTCCTGATCTGTCCCAGCTAAAGATGAGTGCTTCCTCAAGGGGACTCTAGATTAAAAATAACACTAAAGTAAAAGCTCTGCTCTCTACATTCTGCACCTTTTGCAGGATGCCTCTGCATTTGGATGAGCTTCTTTTTTATTTTTTTTGCTGGGCTTAATAAGTTTGTCAAGTTGCCGGTTTTATTTTTCTGCAAACGATTGTTTGATTTGGCTTCCCTTTCTGAGTCCTTTCTCTGGCCAGTTGGAAAAGCCGAAGCTTGCTGGATGGGGTTGATGAGTCTCTAAGTGAGAAAGGGAGAAGCTGATGGTGTAATTTTCAGAATGTGTACGGGGCTGCCCGACGGAAGCGTCTATTAGAACTAAGCACTAACATGTGTCCAAAGCACAAGGGAGACCAACCAACTAAAGGGAGCAGGTGTGAGTATCGGGATCCAGCAGTAGATAAACCAGGACAGCTGAAATGAGGTTTATTTCCAACTCTAGTTCCAAAAACTCTCATCTCATCAACAGAATTGCCGAGAGCGTTTGAATATAAAACTCACAGATTACCAATCATCCCTTCTTCGTTATGTCTGTTCTCCAAAAGAGAGAACAACAGGACCAACTGAACATTTTTAACAAGTGTTCTGACTTAGGCTTCCTTGGAAAGCATGGGGCAAAGTCTTAGTCCCACAAAACCTCTTTTATTTATACGACTGTAAATTGCTTTCATTTACAGTCCCCAAGGCTTGATAAACAGTCTTTCAGAGGAAGGTTATCAACACCCACCTATCTCACGTGGAATGCTGCCAGAGAGCTAATTTCCAGACGCAGGGCAAGGCCAAACTTGGCACAGAGTCACAAACAGAATTTTCAAATCTTGAATTGGGCAGATGAACTAATTGCTTCCTGCAAAAGCTCACATCCTATTTGCTCTTCTTTTTATGTCTTATGGGAGGGGCCAATCATCTCCAAGCCTTACTCCCAAGTCGACCCTGTTTTCTTATTTGTTCTTGTCGTCTCGCAGCTCTGTGCATGCGCACACTGGGAACAGGCTCCCGCTGTTCTTCTGCCTCGTTGCTGTCAGATTCTGGAGGCTGCACATAACTATCAGATGGCCTTGGCCCCCTCTCTGCCTCCGATGCAGAGCCCTCATCTGAGCTTTCCCTAGAAGGACTGGCCCAAGTTCCTCCCCAACCTCCTCACTGTCTGACTCTGCTGCCAGCTCCACTGGCCACCGGCAGGCCACAACAACAACTTGAATTTTTTTCCCATTGGCTCTGCACACACAAGGTTAACATTGAGATCTACTGATTGGTGAAAGCTTTGCGTTTCTCTAAGTTATGTGTACAAATTAAAAAGGGGCCTCTCTAGGAGTCTGGGGAGGGTGAAAACAGCCTTCCCCCCCCCCCGGAGGTCCTCTGGAAAACAACCCATTTGACAACTTCCGGTGGGACCCGAAGGCCCAGTTTTTGCTGTCCCCAGCCTCCAGGGCCACTCTAGGAGTCTAGGGAGGGCAAAAACGGCCTTTACCCCTCCCCCCACCCCACGGAGTTCCTCCGGAAAACAGCCCATTTGACAACTTCTGGTGGGACTGGAAGTTGTCAAATGGGCTGTTTCCGGACTTCAGAGGAACTCCAGAGGGGTGGGGAAGGCCGTTTTTGCCCTCCCCAGACTCCTAGAGAGGCCCTGGAGCCAGCTGAGAAAGAAAAATGGGTTTACCGGGCTATCATGTGTCAGGAGCAGGGGGAGGGGGGTTGTGCGCGCATGTGCAGGAGTGGGATAAAAATAATTATGGGTGTGGACATGCATGCGTGTGACCTCCCCGCCCCCCCTCCTGGCATGCGATGGCCAAAAGGTTAGACATCACTGGCCTATAACCCAAAGCTCATGGACTAACTTTCAAATACTATAGCGAAAAAAAAGAGAGAAAGAAACATAACAAACATGTTTACAGGTTTACTTATAGAACTTAGAGTTCTGTAAGTGGTAGGAACCAGCCCAGAAAAGCTAAGTGAGTTACAGCTAAAATGAATTCTACAATAGGAATGAATTTCGACTGGGTGGCTTGCAGAATACACCTGCTGCAAAGCAGATGCTTGATGGAGGGCAGGCCTCATTGTATTCCAATCCATAAATTCCAGGTTGGAAGCAACATTTCACAGCTGGCAATTGAAGAGAGCAAAAAGCACATTTGGTTGTGCTGGCATATCACCCTGTGTTATATTTGTCAACAAATGTGCTTCGTGATCCGTCATTAACATTCTGATTGATTGGCCTGCTACTCTGGCACACTGCTCTTTTTTTTTCTTCTCTTCTTTTCTCCAATCGACAGTGCTGTTCTCTCTCTCTCTGAAATGTGTTTGAAGAAGGACTGGCACTAGGAGGTGACTGGCAAAAGGCGGTTATTGGCAACAAAAATATAACAAACCAGTAATGTTCATTTGAGGGAAACATGAGTCTTTTTCTATATACCTGGCTTAGAGAACCAAAGGTGCTTTTTCAAAAAGGCAACTAGGCTTTCTTTGTTTTCTTGAAGATGATTTGTTTGTCATCTGTTATGGCCAGTAGAGCTGGCAGCAGAGTCGGACAGTGAGGAGGTTGGGGAGGAACTTGGGCCAGTCCTGGGGGCTGGGGAAGGCTCGGATGATGGCTCTGAGTCGGAACCAGAGAGGGGGCCAAGGCCATCTGATAGTTATGTGCAGCCTCCAGAGTCTGACAGCAGCGAGGCAGAAGAACAGCGGAAGCCTGTTCCCAGTGTGCACATGTGCAGAGCTGCCAGGAGACAGGAATAATTAAGGAAACAGGGTCGACTTGGGAGTAAGGCCTGGAGATGATTGGCCCCTCTCATAAGACATAAAAGAGAAGTGAACGGGACGTGAGCTTTTGCAGGAAGCAATTAGTTCATCTGGCTGATTCAAGATTTCAAAATTTTGTTTGTGACTCTGTGCCAAGTTTGGCCTTGCCCTGCATCTGGAAATTAGCTCTCTGGCAGCGTTCCACGCTAGATAGGTGAGTGTTGATAACCTTCCTCTGAAAGACTGTTTATCAAGTCTTGGGGACTGTAAATGAAAGCAATTTACAGTTGTATAAATAAAAGAGGTTTTTGTGGGACTAAGATTGTGCTTTATACTTTCCAAGGAAGCCTAAATCAGAACATCATCCATTCCAGTTCTGCAACTGAACTGAACTGAACAAGCTTCTTGGATGAGAAGCAAAACATCTTCAAGGGAAAAAAACAACAACAAGAAAGTCCAGTTGCCTTTTGAAAAAGCACATTTGGGACAACCATGACCTAGATGACTGCAAATCTCCATAGACATCTGACTTAGAGAAACATATGTTGTTGTTTTTTTGTTTGTTTTTTTTTGTTTCATAATATTTCTTCCAAAACTTCCTGAAACCTCCTAAATCTGTCTGATAACCATATTCTTATAACATTTGAAAGATTAGAAGAACAGTCACACTCTCTTCAAATGCCCAGCTTTCATGCTTTAATATGAGAAGTTACTTCAATGCATTCATCTATATCGTTCAGGATAAATACACTGAAAAGAAATCAAACTACACTGAACTTGTAAGTGTAACTTGCAAGAACTTGTATGTGTATGCGTGTGTGTATGTGTGTGTGTGTGTGTGTGTGTGTGTTTGAAATGAATATTTGAATCCAGCTTTTCATTCCTATCTGTAGTTTATGGGATCCCTGGTGCTACCTGAGCCTTTTGGTTTTCTGTCAGACGTTTCATTACCAAAGTTGGTAACATCATCAGTGCACTGATGATGCTACACTGATGGCTTTATCTAGTTTGGTAATGAAACGGCAGGACAAGAAGCAATGGGTGGAAACTAATCAAGGAGAGAAGCAACCTAGAACTAAGGAGAAATTTCCTGACAGTGAGAACAATTAACCAGTGGAACAACTTGCCTCCAGAAGTTGGGAATGCTCCAACACTGGAAGTTTTTAAGAAGATGTTGGATAACTATTTGTCTGAAGTGGTGTAGGGTTTCCTGCCTAAAGCAGGGGGTTGGACTAGAAGACCTCCAAGGTCCCTTCCAACTCTGTTATTCTATTCTAAAGAATCTGAGATGGGGCCGTGAGCTCCAGGCAAACAGAGTTTCCACTACATTTGTCAGTGGCGACCAATTGAGCATTCCATCCACGTGCACATCTCTGATGTGACAGTACAAATTAACTCCCTTCTAAATATTATATTGGTACTTAGTCAGCAAATTACAGTAATGACAAGTGTCTAACCATTCCCAAGAGTAGGTCTACAAGAGGTCATATACATCATTATTGTTTATCACTGGTACAGAGACACATAACTGTCTCATTTCCTTTATTTTGGATTGGAATGCTAATTTGAGGTGACCAAGCTAACAACAGGGGCAGAGATGCAATTTATAAGAAAAATGCCACAGTCATCCTCCTCCTCCTCCTCCTTGTTTCTTCTTTCTTCTCATTTCCCCTTTTCTGCTCCTCCTTCTCCCTTCCTTTCCTCCTCCTCCTTTCTCCTCCTTCATCTCTCTTCCCCCTTCCTATTCCTCCTCCTCCGTTTCCTTCCTCCTCCTTCTTTTTCTCCCTTCCACCCTTCCTCCTCCCCTTCCTCCATCTTCACCTTCTTAATTGATCTTCTTCTCCACCCATCTCCTCCTCATCTTCCTCTTCCTTCTCCTCCTCCTTTCTCCTTTCTCTTCCTCCTCCTTTCTCCTTTCTTCTCCTTTCCCCTTTTCTGCTTCTCCTTCTCCCTTCCTCCTCCTCCTTTCTCCTTCCTCCTCCTCCTCCTTTCTCCTTTCTTCTCCTTTCCCCTTTTCTGCTCCTCCTTCTCCCTTCCTCCTCCTCCTCCTCCTTTCTCCTTCTTCTTCTCTCTTCCCCCTTCCTCCTCCTCCTCCCTTCCCTTCCTCCTCCTCCTTTTTCTCCCTTCCACCCTTCCTCCTCTTCCTCCTCCCCTTTCTCCATCTTCACCTTCTTAATTGATCTTCTTCTCCACCCATCTCCTCCTCATCTTCCTCCTCCTTCTCCTCCTCCTTTCTCCTTTCTCTTCCTCCTCCTTTCTCCTTTCTTCTCCTTTCCCCTTTTCTGCTTCTCCTTCTCCCTTCCTCCTCCTCCTTTCTCCTTCCTCCTCCTCCTCCTTTCTCCTTTCTTCTCCTTTCCCCTTTTCTGCTCCTCCTTCTCCCTTCCTCCTCCTCCTCCTCCTTTCTCCTTCTTCTTCTCTCTTCCCCCTTCCTCCTCCTCCTCCCTTCCCTTCCTCCTCCTCCTTTTTCTCCCTTCCACCCTTCCTCCTCTTCCTCCTCCCCTTTCTCCATCTTCACCTTCTTAATTGATCTTCTTCTTCTTCTCCACCCATCTCCTCCTCCTCTTCTTCCTCCTCCCTGTTTAAGTGCAGTTCTAACCGAGAAGGCTGTCGAAATGGGCTATGCCAGTTGCAAAAAGAATTGCAAATTCCCTTCCTCTCTGGAAGCCTGATAAGAAACTAACACCACAACAGGAATCACGACCGTAATTGGTCTTTAGTGTCAGTAAGCGCCAATTAACTTCACGCTGAAAAGCAAAATTTAATTTAGCAAGGCACGACGTGCCTAGCTGGAAAAGCTCACCCATCGCTGACACTTTGTGAGGAAAAAAAAGAGAGATGTAAATTTTAAGGAGCTTAACTCGGGACAGAAATCATTCCCGTGAATTGCAAGGAGAATCAGACACATCATTATTAAATACACCACAGAGAAGTTTACTCATGTAATCACTTCTAACAGACAGGCCTCGCTGGGCGGGAAAAGGTACAGTTCATATTTTGCAGACAAGAGGAAAAAAAAACAACAAGAGAGAAACCCGCAGTGGAAAGAGATGAGAGAGCAAGGCAAAAAAAAAAAAAAAGTCCACAAAAATGTACACAACTCACTTTAAGATATGCATTATGCAGCACATACTGGCAATTCTGTCCCATGATCTGTTGCTATATTTTTCTGATTATACATGACAAACTCGCTCGTTATAGAAAGCCTCTCCGATAATGAAGGGCAATCTGTCACCTTCACTTTCTGTTTTTTAAACATTTCCATCTCAAATTGATCCCTTTTCCAGATAGGTTCCAGACTTTTTTTTAAAAAAAAAAGCAATATTCAAATGTGCGAGCATCTCAGCTTCCCCCCCCCCAACACACACAACCAATTTTTGAATGCGATTTTCATCACTATTTACCATTATTTAAATGAAGACTAGCATTTGAGGAAATAAAAAATCTCAGGCGTGACTGAACTGCGGTTCGTCTTTAGCTCAAAACAAAGACAAAACAACCAAAAAGGAAAAAAAAAAAGGAGAAATATACACATTTAAATGCAAACCTTAAAAAGAAAAACAATCCTCATTTTCATTCCTAGTAATGAACTGGGGGAAAATAAAAAAAAACATTCTTCAAGAAACAGAAATACGAACTGTTGGTTTTTAAAGATGCCTAGTAATTTTATCTACGTAAATGCCATTCAGGTAGGTAAAACTTACAAAGTTTATAAAAGTTTATATAAAGCATTTAAACTAGTTTATAAAAGGTATATAAACAGGGAGCACATCAGTGGTGAGATTCAAATAATTTAATGACCGGTTCTCTGCCCTAATGAATGGCTGGGTGGGCGTGGCCAGGGTGGGTGTGGCCAGAGGGTGTGACAGACAGGACTCGGCTTCCTGCACCCTCCCCCCAGGAGCAAAAACAGGCCGCAGAAGGGATGCGCCACCCCTCCGTGCCCCGTTTTGGGCCTAGGAGGCCTCCCTGCACTTACCTGGGAGCCAAAATGGGGCGCGTGGGGACTCCTGGAAGGGGTGGGGAGGGGAGGGATGGAGCCAGCCAGCAATTTAACTACCGGTTTGCCTGAACCAGCCAGAACCGGCTGAATCCCATCACTGGAGCACACCTCTCACTCAGTCACACTGATGATATTGTCTAGCTAGGTAATGAAATGTCTATAAGCAAAACAACAGGCTTGGAAAGCACCAAGGAGCCCACAAATTAATTTTCTCTTGTTTAGTACATTTCATAATCTTTGTTTGTTTTTTAAATGTAGATTTGATACATGGATCCACTCATAACCAAGGTCAAAAATGTGCTTTCGTGTTGCAAAATCAGGCAACTTGGATTTCTTCTGTCTGGATCCCAAAATAAGTCACCTCCCCCCCCTCCCGTTTTCTTTTTTGAACAGGACATTTCAAGACTTAATGATATGTCCATCTGGTGAAAGGACAGAAATTTCTAGCAGGATTATACATTTTAACCAATTCCTCCGAAATGCTAAAGAAACATTCATCAACTTAAAAGCTGTAATACAGTAAAGCCACTAGCATTATAGACTTTTAAGTATTAGGAAGAGGAATTTAGGCGGGCCGTCTGTGGGAATTGATGTAAATAACAGGGGGAAATAATTTTAAAATAACATAGGATTGATCGGTGAACACTTAGTGGAGTAATCTCCAGTCTTTCATGGAAACCTCCTCCATGAGTAAGTGGGAGGGAACTTTAAACATCTTTAACTAGGCAAAAGTGATGCTACATTTTTTGGGGGGGGAGGTATTGTAGTTTATGTTGAACAGAAGTTTCCAACAGAGCTCCTAACCCTTTAATAATTGCAGAATTATTACAATATTTGCTTCAGGCTTTCTTGCATTATCTCAAAGATTCCAGATACTTATAGGCTATTATTAGATTCAGATCCCTAGGTTTAATTTAATTAGACAAAGCCAAGGATGCTGCAGATCAGTGGGGAAATGAAACTAAAGAAAGACAGGAGACACAACAACTAAGGATAGCAATAGCACTTAGACTTATATACTGCTTCACAGTGCTTTTACAGCCCTCTCTAAGCGGTTTACAGAGTCAGCATATTGCTCCCAACAATCTGCATTTTCATTTTACCCACCTCTGAAGGATGGAAGGCTGAGTCAACCTTGAGCTGGGAGGAATGATGAATGGATGGATAGATGGATAGGGAAGGGAAGGGAAGGGAAGGGAAGGGAAGGAGGGAGGGAGGGAGGGAGGGAGGAAGGAAGGAAGGAAGGAAGGAAGGAAGGAAGGAAGGAAGGAAGGAAGGAAGGAAGGAAGGAAGGAAGGAAGGAAGGAAGGAAGGAAAATAGTTGTAGCACTTAGACTTATATACCACTTCACAGTGCTCGACAGCCCTCTCTAAGCAATTTACAGAGTCAACCTATGGCCCCCAACAATCTGGGTCCTCATTTTACCCACCTCAGAAGGATGGAAGGCTGAGTGAGATTCAAACTGCCAAATTGCAGGTAGCCGGCAATCAGCAGAAGAAGCCTGCAGTACTGCACTCTAACCACTGCACCACCTCTGGATCTCCTGATAAGTAAGATCATTGCCACTCACTCCCACATAAGAATTGCAACTATATTTTCTATTCTTTGGGAAGTGGGAAGTTGATTGAAATTAAAACTCACCCTTCTGCAGATGCTCAAAGAGGTCTCCTTCTAATGTGCAACCCGACTTAAATGTTTGTAGGAGAAGGAGTGGTAGAACCTAGGGTGGAGTTAAAAGAGGAATCAGCCTAGAATCCATACATAGTCACAAGTGGACTAGGTCCAATCTCTCTTGAATTCTGTGGACCCTTATCTAGCTCCTAGAAGAGACTGTTAGTTGAGAAGATTCCTGTGCATAGGCTGCTTAGCAATAAAACAGTTTAATTGGATCTTCCCGTGTAGATCTGTTTTTTTGTTTTTTTTTCATGCCTGGCAATATTTTATAGGAAAAAAAGACAGGTTAGTGATACAATGACATTGTACATATAGACATTTTAACTGGGGGATCTTTGAACCTTGGTTGACATAACTCCTAGCAAGAAACATTACAGCTAGAATAGGTCCATGCACTGGAGTATCCCAAGCATCAGTTAGAAATGGACATTTACCCTGTTTTCCCCAAAATAAGACATCCCCTGATAATAAGCCCAATCGGGCTTTTGAGCGCATGGCAATAAGGCCAAGCGCTTATTTCAGGGTTCAAAAAAATATAAGACAGGGTCTTATTTTCGGGGAAACACGGTATTATGCTTCCCAGAATTTTCTAATGTAAACGAATTTCCCTTTTATTTAAGGAATTGTCAATAATAATAATAATGATAAGATAATTAAACGATTTGTCAAAAACTGGAAGAGCGGTGTGGTGGATGGGTGAAGATACCATGAATAAATAATTACAAGAAATGAACTGTCAACCAGAGACCCTGTAAACCACCTAATAACAGAGCTGTTATAAAATCAATAAGTAGAGCAGCTGTAACATCAGAACATGCCAAAATATTTTGCCAGTCAAATTTGTTCACAGGTATCTGCAGTAATAACATGTGTTTGGCTGAGTATCTTCAGAGTTGGAATAGATCTTGCTCCCATTCAAAATTAATACATCACATTTGGGGGGAAAATACATCTAATAAATATATAAAAGGATTGGATGATCCATCAGCCGCTAACTAGAAGCCAAAAACATTAGTGATCTATTCCAAAATAGATTTGTGGAAATGGGTTATTGAAATCTGTAATCCAATTCTGGTGCCTTCCTGTTTCCTTCCTTCTCTCCTTCCTTCTCTCCCTCGCTTTCTTGCTTGCTTGCTGAAATTTGCCAGAATGTTGTTTCTTTTTTAAAAAAATCCTCATTTTAAAGATTATATGACTAGACTATATAGTCCAGTGGTAGTTAACCTTCGGATAAGGCTGGTAAACACCCGCCTTGATCTTCTTTGACACGCTGCCAAAGACCTAATTGGCAATTATCTTGGCAAGGTCACACAGAAACACAGAGTCAAAAACAGAGCTTCAAAGTACTAACTGACACCATCTACAACGTTGCTTCCTGCAAAGGCCCATGTGCCTTTACTCTTCCTTTATGTCTTCTCAGAGGGGCCAATCATCTCCAAGTTTTACTCCTGAGTCGTCCCTTTTGTTTTAACTGTTCTTGCCTTCTGGCAGCTCTGCGCATGCGCGCACTAGGAACAGGCTTCCCCTGTTCCTCTGCCTTTCTGATATCCGACTCTGGAGGCTCCGGAGTCAGCGCATAACTCCCAGATGGCCCTGGCCCCATCTCTGCCTCTGAAGCAGAGCTCTCATCTGAGCCTTCCCCAGACTCCAGGACTGGACCAGCCTCCTCACTGTCCAACTCTGCTGCCAGCTCCACAGGCTGCTGGCTGACCACAATTCCCAGCATCTGATCAGTCAGCACTTTCCTTACTAAGTACCATGTTTTCCCAAAAATAAGTCCCTGTCTTATACATTTTTGGACCCCAAAATAAGTGCTTGGCCTTATTTTGGGGGATGTCTTATTATTTTGGGTCACGTGGAGCAAGATGGGGCTTCTCTTGCTGTCTTACCAGATTTCCAGCTCTGTCTCCCTAACCCTAATCAGAGGAAATGCCGGGGACCAGCTGCGTATGTGATTAAATATTTTTGGAGAGGGCTTATTTTTGGGGAGGGCTTATTTTTGGGGAGGGCTTATTTTCAGGGGAAGTCTTATTTTCAGGGAGGTCTTATTTTCGGGGGAGGTCTTATTTTTGGGAAAACACAGTAAGTGTGAAAGTACAAATAATGTCACTTCATATCTCCCCCACCCCTGGTTTGTTCACAAATTTCAGGAGATTAAGAAGGAACTGGTCAGTTGTTTTGAAAAATATAAAGCAGATCCTGTCTCATATGTTATCCAAGATCTACTGCTTCTGTAAAAGCAACCTAAAGCATTTGCGTCAGTTCAAGAAGACTTTTTAGGAAATAACATAATATACTAAAAGTAATAGCTAGACGTAAAGATTAGATGTTGCTAATTTGCTAAACTTGCTGCCTCGGACTTTCTCTGTGTTTTTTTTTTCTTTTTTTCAATTACTAAATAAATGTAATAAAGTTGATTGATTGAATGATTGACCAAATCAGAGGTTTATAAGGAATTGTAATCCAAAACATCTAGAGGGCACCAAGTGACTTTTCTTGCTCCAGATAATGTGAGAACCAATCTCTGCTATATTCAGAGGCTAAAATCCCAGCATAAAATCTGTCACAATTAATATATATTTCTCTATATTATACTAAAATGCCCCCTTTTTTTTAGTATAGAGTGCCCTAATACGTCTTCATTAGATATATATTTGTCCCAGGAGACTGAGAACTTTTAGTGTTATGAAGAAGCCAGCTTTTTGAAGTCATTGATTAGCATGTCATGCAAGGAGAAAATTCACATAGTTTTTCCAATAGAAGCTATCTCTTATAGCCACATCTGCCACTGAACATTTCAAAACTCATTTTTTTCCCCACTCTTTATCTCTCTCCCTCTTCTCAAATTTTGCCAGGCCTCCTGCCAGGTCAATTAATATTTTAGAAGGAATGCAAATAACCTCTGCCTAACCAGCCCTATCAATGTTTTCATTATATTTTATTTAGCCCCAATGTTCTGCATCAATTAAAGCTTCAGTCCAGATTTATAACAGGGCAGACAACAAGAATTTATCCGATCAAAGGCACTGATTTGTTTCGTTGTTTTGCTCTGGTAGCGCAAGTATTTTTTTAAAAAAATGTCATGCAGACATTTAAAAAGAAAAAAAGATGATTCATTCATTATTTTAAATGGCAAAGTCTAAAATCAATAAGCAAATATTTTTTTGTGCTCAGGTAAGAATGTCTTAAGATTGCCGGGAGAAATATCAACAATCTCAGATATGCAGATAATACCACTCTAACGGCAAAAAGTGAAGAGGAACTAAAGAGCCTCTTGATGCGGGTGAAGAAGGAGAGTGCAAAAGTTGGCTTGAAACTCAACATTAAAGAAAACTAAGATCATGGCATCCGGCTCTCTGAATTCCTGGCAAATCAATGGGGAAGAAATGGAGGTAGTGACAGATTTTATTTTCCTGGGCTCCAAGATCACCGCAGATGGGGACTGCAGCCAAGAAATTAAAAGACGCTTGCTCCTGGGGAGGAAAGCTATGGTAAATCTAGACAGTTTACTAAAAAGCAGAGACATCACCCTTCTAACAAAAGTGTGTATAGTCAAGGCTATGGTTTTCCCAGTTGCAATGTATGGCTCTGAAAGTTGGACTATAACTTTGGGGTCTTTGAACCTTGATTGACATAACTCCTAGCAAGAAACATTGCAGCTAGAATAGTTCCATGCACTGGAGTATCCCGAGCATCAGTTAGAAATGGACATTCTACTTCCCAGAATTTTCTAACGTAAATGAACCTTATTTATTTATTTAACTCATTTTCCTGTATCTTACAAATTGAATTCTGCAGAAGGGCATCTTCAGAAGAACCTCTCTTGCAGATCAAAAAATCCAGTTCATGAGTCCATCAGATAATCAGTCCCTAATCCAATCACAACCTCAAGACAAACATCTTGAATGGAACCCTTAACACATTTCCTCTTGCTCGTACAATGTGATATGAAAAATATACTGTAATGTAAATCTGTAAATCTAGCTTTCCACTAGATCTTTTGTCAATTGGCAGGTAAAAGAACTTTCCAGTGGTGGCTCTCAGATATTGAAAATTCTCCCTAGACCTACATGCCTACTATATTTTTTATGAGTCCTTATGCTCTAGGCAATGACAATCCTGTTCTCCAATGCATTTATGGTTTTTAGTGATGCCCAAGACTCTTTAAATTACCTTTTTGCAATTTAGTGATGCCTTCACTGTTTTTTTTTTTTTTTTTTTACCAGCTGGTCTCATATGTTTGTTTGCTTGTTTGTTTTGCTCTGCTATTTTCAAGGTAAAATAGTAGTTGCTATGGAGGTCTATATTTTGTTTTGATCTTGTTATTGCGGTGTTGCCTTGAGGCCATCAGCAATAAGGCAGGATAGCAATCTGATAAATAAACAAGCACAATAAAACCAAAGGCAGAACAATAGCAAAAAAAAAAAGCAAAAATAAATTGATAGTTATTTTGAAATCTAAGGGGTTGTCATGCAGAAGATAAAAAAAACAACAACAACACCTTATTCTTAACTGCTCCAGGGGACAGTGCTGGAATCAATGGATGCCAACTTTAGAAAAGCAGATTAAGGGGAAAACAGATTTGGAGCCAAGAAGAGACTTCCTAGGATGGAGGGCCATTCAGTAGTACCGTAAGGATGCTTTGAAACACCAAAGGGATCCTTCTTCGTAATATTATTTAAACAAGAGCTTTACAACAGCTTTAATTGAGGTGCTGTGGTTCAGATTCTGCCCAGAAGAAGAGGCTTAAACAAGAAACTATATTTTGTGTCAATCCATTCACCCACCCTGTCGATATTATTGACATATGGCATTTCTAGAGGTGGGATTCTACTGGTTTGGACCGGTTCGGGCGAACATGTAGCTCCAACGATCAGCTGGGAGCAAACCGGTTCGCTCCAATTATCAGCTGGGCCCGCCCACCCACCTCTGCACTTTACTCATCTATATCTTCTCAGGTGATTCGCGTGGCACAGTGGATTGTCACACCTCAGCTGTGTTACGCCCAGGGGTGAAATCCAGCAGGTTCTGACAGGTTCTGGAGAACCGGTAGCGGAAATTTTGAGCAGTTCAGAGAACCGGCAAATACCAACTCTGGCTGGCCCCAGAGTGGGATGGGAATGGAGATTTTGCAGTATCCTTCCCCTGCCATGCCCACCAAGCCATACCCACCAAACCACACCCACAGAACCGGTAGTAAAAAAGTTTGGATTTCACCACTGGTTACGCCCCAGCAGCAATGAAATTCTTCAGAGTGATAGTCAAATTCTCCCCCTCCTCCCCCAGTCCTAGCTGAAGAATCTGAAGACTTCTTAAAACAAAATAAGTTCTCTCTGTCATTGAACGATGGTCATTTCCCTCAACCAACTTTGTAAGTTTAGGGTACTAGGTAGTTTTCCATCCCAGTTTGAAGAAGATCCATTCTGCCTTTGTTCGTATGATATGCTTTACCTTGTAAGGTCTGGCAGAAGATGCATTCAATAAATTACTCTTCTAAATTTGGGTTAGGGTTGACCTTGGTCCGTGTCTTCTGATTCAGCATGGTGTGGAAAATCAGCCAATTTGGCTAAGTCTGTGATGGGAAAGCTGAGCTGAAGATGAATAGGGTAGTTTAAATGCAGCTAGCCTGCCATTGCTTCTTCTTTTTTAAAAAAGGATGTATATGACAGTATAAATCTCAGGATTTTATAGCCAGATAAGCAAGCAGAATTAGAAGAATTAAGAGGAGGAGGAGGAGGAGGAGGAGGAGGAGGAGGAGGAGGAGGAGGAGGAGAAAGAAGAAGAAGAAGAAGAAGAAGAAGAAGAAGAAGAAGAAGAAGAAGAAGAAGAAGAAGAAGAAGAAGAAGAAGAAGAAGAGGAGGAGGAGGAGGAGGAGGAGGAGGAGGAGGAGGAGGAGGAGGAGGAGGAGGAGGAGGAGGAGGAGGAGGAGGAGGAAGAAGAAGAAGAAGAAGAAGAAGAAGAAGAAGAAGAAGAAGAAGAAGAAGAAGAAGAAGAAGAAGAAGAAGAAGAAGAAGAAGAAGAAGAAGAAGAAGAAGAAGAAGAAATAATAATACTATTTGGGAACTCTGTACATTTGTATAGTAAATATTCCTTCGGTTGTGAGCAGTTATTAATGGTGATGTGATATATATTAACAAGGCATGTCTTTGTAACTTGCAAAGACCCCCTTTCATCATTTCATTCAGGTAGCTGATCCTCCATGAACTCTTGTCATTGTAGATTTTACAGTGTGCAATCCATCTTGCACGCTCATGGGGTATTAGCTATGTGTGTTTGGGGTAGACATGTTTGTGTGTACATCTGAGGTAAATTGAACATATGAGGTAGAACCACATAAGATGTTCAAATGAAAGCAGAACAATAATAATCATGAAGCAGAGGAGAAAGCTTAGACGCCTCCTGAAGTATGAGAACATGTACTTGCTAAAATATATATGGGTAAATCTATTTGCACAAAAGAAAAATAAGAACCATAAGAATGGGTCGTTTATAATTCTATGCGTATGCTTTATTCTTCCTTCCGTATTACAAAAAGACCATAGACTTCATTCTACCTGAAGTAACATCCAAGGTAGACAATCAGAAGATATCCATATATTATCGTCCCTGCAAATCAGCCTCTTTGATCACAAAAGAACATTCTTCTATTAGTGTCTAATTCCCATTTTATTAGTAACACAATATTTCATATGTCTTTGCAGATTGATTTTCCCCTTAGTAACGACAGAGAGATTTTTTAAAAAAAAGCATTACCGAGGTGTCTGAAAATGTTCTCTGTGCTTCTCAAGCTAGAGAACATTGACAGAGCACTTTATATGTAACTGATTCCTGCTGTGATATCTCCAGTAGAAACAAATGAACTTAATGGGACAGGGGGAAAAAAAGAAAGAAAAAAAGAAAATCCTCTAAAATGTTGGAGAGCCGCAGGTGATCAGGGGAGACTAGAAAACCATATTGGATTAGGTAGAAGGCATCTAGCTGGACTTCAGAAATTCAACTGATGTGTTCACACCCTCTGAGGTAAAAACCCTCTGAGGTAAAATCCCATTTTCTAGGTTTGAATGGCACATGATCTAAACATGTAAGTAAGGTCTGAGGGGATGTTTGGTGCTCTCTGAGCTTGGCTGTTTTCTGGCAGATGTTTCATGACCCAAACTTGGTAAGATCATCAGTGACCATGTGATGATATTATCTAGTTTGGGTAATGAAAAGGGGTGGGTTTCACTTACCTTTACCACTGCTTTGCCCTGGGCGCGCACAAGCTCGCTTTGCGCATGCGTCCGGCCTTCCACACATGCCCTTTGCTCGCTCGCCTGCGTTCCGCGTACTTTACTTATTAAATGTATATGCCACCCATCTCGCTCTCCAAAGCAACTTTATAGGAGGTAGACTTTGCTCTTGTCTTTGTTTTGTCAACAGTAAATTAAACAAACTTATGAATCTATGCCATCCGTATTTTAGTGACTTCTAACTTCAGAGTTGCTGTAATGTCTAGCATTTGTAATATATTGTAAATGGATGTATGAACAGAGTAGAGTAGAGTAGAGTAGAGTAGAGTAGAGTAGAGTAGAGTAGAGTAGAATAGAATAGAATAGAATAGAATAGAATAGAATAGAATAGAATAGAATAGAATAGAATAGAATAGAATAGAATAGAATATTGGCCAAGTGCGATTGGGCACACAAGGAATTTGTCTCTGGTGTATATGCTCTCAGTGTACATAAGGAGAATAAAATACATTCATCAAGAATAAAAAGATACAACACTTAGTCAAGGTTACTAATAAGCTATCAAATCATTCTAAGAAACAAATAAAAACAATATAATTGAAAGATACAAGCAACATGGTTATAGTAATAAGTGGGAAGAGATAGATACTAGTCATCCAATTATCAATAAATAGAGATGGATGCAGCAGAATGTATCCATAAATGGGAATTGATGGGGCATTCTTACAATGGACAATGCCTTTATTATACTGGATTTACTCCTGTATGGAGCAACTTCCATAAAAAGTAACCACAGAACTGACAGACACTCGTTTAAGAAGTTATGTTCACTCACTTTCCAGCAAGATTGGAGTATAATTGGAGTATAATTGGAGTAAAATTCACAATGAGGTTTCTCTCCCTCCAATTTCATCTCCCACGATATCCACTGATCAACTGCTTTCATGCTGGAAATCTCTGAACTTCTTTTTTTTTTCCCCCGAAGGACCTTATTTTTGCTGCTGCATCAAATGACTGAGCTTGGAAGTCCAAAGCTAGAAAGCACAAATTGAATCCTTGAAAAAAAGAAAAAAAAAAGAGCTGCGGCAAGAGTACTAGTTGTTCAACAAAAGGATATTGCTGAGAAGTCAACGCTGGCCATTCTGGGATTTAAAGCACCAAGGATACGGTTAAAGAAAGCAACAAAGACAATAAAACTATCTAGAAGAAAAGAGGTAGTAAAGTCGCACTTGTTAGCGAGATCCCGTGGGAAGGATTCAATTCTGATTTTGGGATAAGTCTCAAGTGATCTAGGACAAAGGGAAGCTCTTCATTACTTAGTGGAGAACTAGCTTAGGGGACTCAGAAAAAAAGGATTTGACAGCGGTTACTTGTTTTAGAGAGCGTTAAGAAACTCATAAAGGATTTAACTGGATCAATAGTTCACTGGTCACGATGGCTACTTACAATAGCTTTGGTTGGCTTTATTCGTCTAGCTAAGGGAGACTTTTAAAACCACAATTGATGGGCTTCATGTGTTATACTAAGTCAGAAATCAAAGTTTCCAAGCTGTAGTAGTATCAACCCTGAAGCTGATCTGACTGAAGCCATTTTGACTGCTTCAGTGTTGCCACACTGAAGCTGAGGGATAGGGAGGAGGCAATTGAGACAGAGGGGAAGTTATAGCCAAAACAATGTATTTTCTCTTGGGAACCAAGGACGTTTTCACACCTGGTCGGAAGAAGGCAGATGTCAGGCCTGGAAGCCATCTTCAGGCCTGCCACATTTACTACTGTGGGAAACTGGGAGGGGGGATTGTATGGAGCGTGGGTGATATATAGTCATAATAACATTCCTTTCTCAGGGAGTCAAGGACATCTTACCCTGCACCTGGAAGGGTAAGACTTGGAGGCATCTCCAATTGGGACGGTGCTTTGATTGGATCATGTGATGGACATGTGGGTGCTGGGCAGGGACTTGGACTTTCTTTTGGGTGGGGAAAACCTGGAAACTTTCAGATTCGGGTTTTCCCAGATGTGCCAATATGACAACTCTAATAAAATGGAACATTGAGGAACTTCAAGTCTTGGAGTTTTCATTCACTGGGGGTGTTACTAGGATCCCTGACAGCAGAGTGATGCCACTTGGCTGCTATCCCATACTGCGATTGGACCATGTGATTGATTGCTTTGAGAAAGTGGAAAAACTTTTACTTTTAATTAGGTGAAAAACGTGGGAGACTTCAGAGTCGGTTTTCACCAGATATGTGCCAATATGATAATTCCAAATAAAAGTATTCTTTGAGGAATCTACATGCCTTGGAGTCTTGCTTGCTATGGATTTATTACTTGGAATTCGACAAGTAGCTTGGTTAAACGATAATGGGCAAAAGGTAGGGACCATGGTTATTCACTTAACAACAGTGGTAGAAAAAAGGTTGTAAAATGGGTCACATGATGCCTCCCTTAATGACTTTACTGTTCAACAACAATTTTTCCCCTATTGTGGTCATAAGCCTGCATTCTCTTTTAATGTCTAGAGCCTTGGTGGCACAGCAGACTAAAGCGCTGTTAAGTAACACCAGCTGCCTGCAATTACTGCGAGTTCAAATCTCACCAGGCTCAAGGTTGACTCAGCCTTCTATCCTTTCGAGGCAGGTAAAATGAGGACCCGGATTGTGGGGGCAATAAGCTGACTTTGTATAAAAAAGAACACCGCTTAGGAGGGGCCCCGAAAGCCCTACTAAGCAGGTATATACAAAAGTATGAAGGCTATTGCTTAACGCATTGTAAGCCGCCCTGAGTCTCTGGAGAAGGGCGGCATATAAATCGAACCAATAAATAAATAAATAAATAAATGTTGTGTAATGTATTTCAAACCACATTTTTAATTTGAATCAACCAGCATGGGGTCTCTATTAACTGCATCAGAATAGCCAAACTTTTTCAGCATTATTACATTATTTATTCATTTAAGAAAATTTATATGGCCGCACAACTCACTCTCAGTGACTCTGGATGGCTTGATTCATCCCTCTTTATTTATTATTCCTTTCTAGACTTGCCTGCTATTTCGTGATAGGAACTGCAAAGGCTCTGGAGCTGCTAAAGAAAAAGGTTGTTTCAGCCAACCTGAAACTGAGGAATGACCCCCTTACGTAGTCATAAGTACCCTAAGTGTAATCTATGATTTATGGATTTCTCAGAACCAGACCTGTCACTTATTTATGGAGGAGAAGAAAGAAAAATGCTCAAGCAATTGAATACATGGGGATTTGGTGGGGTCAGAAGTCATCCATTTTGCTTCGTGGTGATGGCCATTTATATACGGCTATTTGGTGTCTCTCAAAGAATTTGATAAATGGATAATAACCAGGGCAATAATTTCCAGGTTGAGATGCAGCAAACCACTTATGTACCTTAGCAGTTACTGGTGTTCTTTGAGCTGTTATTTAAGTTACGGTATTATTGCAAAGAATAATCCATGTTAAAGCTGTTCGTTTGATGATTCAGATATACCATAAAATGCAAGGCAGATAATTTTTCATACTCTATGATGAATCCATGATAGAAATTACTGCCTAGGGCGGGGGGTTGGAGGGCGCGGAATAAGATAATTGACAAGATTTTGGCTGACGACACTTTGAAAGCTGGTGAATTAAATATTTCTTTACACGTTCCTTTTTTCCACCCAGTATCTAACTATCTCAGATATTTTCAGTTTTTTCCCATTGAACCATTTGCATTTCCACATTTTAAAAGTTGCCAGATATGAGACATAATCCGGTAAAAGATATAAGTCTTTAAAACAAATATTATGGAGCTTTTGAGCAAGCTTGCATTGCCAATTATGGACGGTGTCCACCTCCATTTTAATATTTCAAGGCTTTCAAAACATACTGCTTGGATGCCTATGGAGATTCTCAGTCATCCAGTCATCCAGATCATGGTTGTCCCAGAGCACCAGAGGTGCTTTTTCAAAGGTCAGTTGGACTTTCTTGGTTTTTTTCCTTGAATATTTTTTTTATTTTATTTTAGTTTGTCAAACATGTTATCAAACATGATAACAGATATAAGTATGAACATGGACATGAGCACAGGTAATGAGTAGAAATAAATGGGACAGTGGGACAGGGATGGTAGGCATGCTGGTGTGCTTATGCACACCCCCTTTATGGACCTCTTAGGAATGGGGTGAGGTCCACGGTAGACAGTATAAGGTTGAAGCTATGGAGCTTTGAGGATGTAACAACGGAGTTGGGTAGAGCATTCCAGGCATTGACCACTCTGTTGCTGAAGTTGTATTTTCTACAATCGAGTTTAGAGTGGTTTATCTTGAGTTTGTATCTATTGTTTGCCCGTGTATTATTGTGGTTGAAGCTGAAGTAGTCGTTGACAGGTAGGACATTGTAGCAGACAATTTTGTATACTATACTTAGGTCAGACCATAGGCAGCATAGTTCCAGATTGTCCAAGCCCAAAATTTCAAGCCTGGTGGCATTGTGAGCAGAGGAGTGGAGGACTCTTCTCGTGAAATACTTCTGGACCCGCTCAATTGTATTAATGTCCGATATACAGTGTAGACTCCAGGCAGACAAGCTGTATTCGAGAATTGGTCTGGCCAAGGTTTTGTATAGTTTGCAATTCGATGTTACTGGAGAAGAAGCTTCGCAAAATTAGGTTAGCAACTCTTAATGTCTTTTTGATGATGCTGTTACCGTGAGTTCTGGGGCTTAGATCATTTGAGATGAATATTCCTAGGTCCTTTCACTTCTCTTCCAAGAAGCTTCTTCATTTCTTTCTGAAATGAACAGACACCATGATAAAACTAAAGAAGCTTCTTGGATGAGAAGCAAAACATCTTCAAGGAAAAAAACAAGTCCAGTTGCCTTTTGAAAAAGCACCTCTGGGGAAATATTGTTTGGATATAGAAAGAAAATAAAGCTCATGTAGTCATCTTAATTGTTCAGTTCTGGTTTTCTACTATTTTTCTAAATTTTGATCCACAATTGGAAAGCGAAGTTACGTTCCGCATTGTGACATTTTTAGACAGTTAGAAAAAAAAAACACCCTATAGAATGCATTTTAATTTCTCAGTTGTTTTATTGTCTTCCCATAATTAATTCTAAAATAGGACTACAACACAAGGGAAAAACAGAGTGGAGACAGCTTGGTTCCCCCCAGCCCACCCCCTCATATTAAACACTCAATTATTTTCAAATTCTTTTTTTTTTTCAAAAGAATAGATTTTAATACATTGGATATTCATTATTAATTCTCCCCTTCTCTTATACACAACTTGCATATTTATTCAAAGTTTCATTACTGGAAAGGCAGCGTATTGCTTGCTTAAATACTTTCTGTAGACACCTTTTGTTGAAAACAAAATCATACTCTTTGAGATGTAATTACCCTATTGAGCAAATATTTACTGGAAAGGGAAAAAAATGGGTGTTAAATAATTTCTGTTCTCAGCACATGCCACAAGGTTTGAAACTGTGCATAGCATTTGCATTTTTTTTTTCCTGTTTATAATTAAGTTGGTTTCCCACCGCTGGGCTTCCATTGGTGCAAAATTGTAATAAAAGTTCAACAAATCAAAAAAAAAAAAATCAGCAGGAAACCCTCGGGGTTATAGCAAAGCAGATATAACTGTGTCTGGGATCTTCGGAAGGACCATCTTCTGTGCCTGAAGCAGCATCCGAAGTTACTGTTTAAAAGATTCCTTGTAGATGGAAGACTTATATCTCAATTACGTTTATGTGAAAAATCAATAGCTTGGGACACTTTTGGTCTCCCCCCCCCCCAAAAGCCATGTCACTTTTTTTAGAAGTCAGAGAATACTCGACATTCACATTTAGAACAAGTGGCTCAGTGGCTAAGATGCTGAGCTTGTCGATCGAAAGGTCGGCAGTTCAGCGGTTTGAATCCCTAGTGCCCCATAATGGGTTGAGCTCCCGTTACTTGTCCCAGCTTCTGCCAACCTAGCAGTCCGAAAGCACGTAAAAAAAATACAAGTAGAAAAATAGGGACCACCTTTGGTGGGAAGGTAACAGCGTTCTGTGCGCCTTTGGTGTTTAGTCATGCCGGCCACATGACCACGGAGACATCTTGGGACAGCGCTGGCTCTTTGGCTTTGAAATAGAGATGAGCATCACCCCATAGAGTCAGGAATGACTACACATATGTGCAAGGGGAACCTTTACCTTTACCTTTATAATAAGCTCTCTCTGTTGCAAAAATGATATTTTTTTAAAAAAAAAGTTTTGTGTGAGAGCTTATGAGCTGGTATCTCTCTCTCTCTCTCTCTCTCTCTCTCTCTCTCTCTCTCTCTCTCTCTCTCTCAAATTTCAGTGCTTACTTTGAGAGCTCTGGCAGGGAGTTGAGATTTTCTAGGGTACAAATGATGAAAATGTCAATATCTAACTGCTACTTAGTGCAGAGTGTGGCAGTGTAATACTGGGTTTCCGTTAAGCTATAGAAAGGTCAAGAGCAAAAAAAAAAACCAAAAAAAAAAACCCAATCAGGATTAAACTCGAGAGGATACTGGATATGGTCAATAATCTTCACTATTCGGAAGAAATCAACTGTTTGAAAGGGCTTTGGTCCTAGTGTACGATAACGATTCTTTAACAGTTGTGCCGTGTTGCGTAGAAGGAAATTTCCACCAGGTTTAAGCGGAGCCAAGGAAATTGGATGTTTACGCCTGTTTGCTTCCACATCTCAGTCAAAATACTTGACACAAGGTAATTTTCTGTCATTTTCACAGGGTCAAATCCTAATTGGTGTTAATTGTGCAGCCAGTTTTATCATTACGGGAAGGAATGGGCATCTGTTTTGGATGAACGGTTGTGAGGCACAGTTCCTTGGAGGAGAAAAGTTGCCTCTCGTGCTGTCGCTGGCCCCAGAGAAACATAAAATGCACAATATTGCTTTAAAAAATAAAAAAATAAAACACGTAGCAGCTAGATCAGTAGTGGGTCGCCCCCGGTTCGGACCGGTTCTTTAGAACCGGTAGTAAAGATGGCAGGAGGCTCAGCCTACTGACCCCAATGTCATCAAGAAGCTTCTGTGCATACAGCCCAGTGGTGGGTTTAATTTTTTTTTACTACCGGTTCTGTGGGCGTGGCTTGGTGGGCATGGCTTGGTCGATGTGGCAGGTGAAGGATATTGTAAAATCTCCATTCCCTCCCTACTCCTAGGGAAGAATACTGTAAAATCTCCATTCCTTTCCCAATCGAGGGGAAGATTACTACAAAATCCTCATTTCTTCCCGATCAGCTAGGACTTGGGAGACAGAGAATAGATAGGGGTGAAGCTAGACAGAATTTTTACTACTGGTTCTCTGAAGTACTCAAAATTTCCACTACCAGTTCTTGCGAACTGGTCAGAACCTGCTGAAACCCACCTCTGATGCAGCCCTGTTGCGAACTGGTAGTAAAGGTAAGTAGAACCCACGACTGAGCTAGGTGTCATTCAACCAATTACTGGTATCTACACAGCCAGGAGATGGGAGGTACGTCATGCCTAGGTCCACAGGCTGAGATGCAAACCCAGAAATGTTTTGGGGAAAAAAAACAAGCTGCCTTCTCATCAAAGCCCAGACTCAACAAAAGAATGAACAGATGTTATGCAGTTTGTTTTAGCTATGTTTAAATTATATAATGAGGATTACTTAAATTTGATAAATTAATAACATTGTTAGCGTGAATTTGATTAATATGAATGATACCCAGGAACAACTTTATACCTAATAGATAAATGTTTAGCTTGAACAAGAAAGATAGAGATGAAGATAAAGATGAGGAGTTAGGCATTTTTTTTTGTTTATTCATGTTTAAAAAATATAATGAGGATTACTTAAATTTGATAAATGTGATAGAGATTATTAGAGATTAACACTTTTTAAAATGTTTTTAATAGGTTTGTTATTTTTTTTTTAACTATGGGGCCAAACGCATATATATCTTTTTAACTGTATTTTAATGTTTGTATTTATGTTTTTATTTTGGCTGTGCACCGCCCTGAGTCCTTCGGGAGAAGGGCAGTATATAAATCTGATAATAAATAAATAAATAAATAAATAAATAAATAAATAAATAAATAAATAAATAATATTGTCACTGTGAATTGGATTAATAGGAATGATACCTAGAACCAACTCTGTCCACACACAATATGGATGTATAGTTAAAAAATAATAATAATATTTTTTTTAAAAAAAGAATGACCTTCATTTACACTGATGGGCATCACCCACACTTCTTGGTGTAAAGTCATGAAGATGACCTTGAGAGAGACACAAAGATGCTGGAAGCATTTTTTTGGAGCAATGAGAACATTTGGAAGTGACTCAGGGAGATACCTCCCTGGTTCACTGAAGAGAGAGAAAGTATAGCACAAACAGATTTGCCAGATTCTCTTATTATAGTCAATCTCAATAAAGATAGTTTCTTTCTTTCTGCAGATTTCATTTCCTGATATGTCTAACTGACATTAATCTTGACTAATCTCATACTCTCTTTCAAGAAGAGCTAAAGGTCTTGCTTTTGTTGGTCTACCAACTGTCCACCAAGTATTGTTGCAATACCAACACCAGACGGGTTTACAAATAACTGACTTGCAAAAGGCCATGATGAAAGGAACACAATAGTTAGAGACAGTTGGCACAAAATTAATCTCAGCTAGCTGCAGCCATGCAATCTACAACACAGCTGATAATTCTGGAGTTTATCAGAGATATCAGGAGAAGAATGAGCCCACTTCCTGACTTTCACAACCAGGGGTGAAATCCAGCAGGTTCTGACAGGTTCTGGAGAACCGGTAGCAGAAATTTTGGGTAGTTCAGAGAACCGTTAGTGGAAATTTTGAGTAGTTCAGAGAACCAGCAAATACCACCTCTGGCTGGTACCAGAGTGGGGTGGGAATGGAGATTTTGCAATATCCTTCCCCCAGGAGTGGGGAGGGAATGGGGATTTTCCAGTATCCTTCCCCTGGAGTGAGGTGGGAATGGAGATTTTGTATCCTTCCCCTGCCATGCCCACCAAGCCACACCCACCAAGCCACACCCACAGAACCGATAGTAAAAGAATCTGGATTTCACTAGTGTTCACAACTCATGTGAAATTGCTCATGGTGAATTGTTTATGGTATTGTTTAAAACCTTATATTTTGGGTCTGAAAATTCATACTAATTTCTTTTCCTTTTTAGCTTTCTCCAATTTCATTTATTATATACATTTATTTGTATTTGATTGTTAGCATTACGGCTCTAATAAAGGTCAGATTTATTAGGTCAGCTCCACTACCAAAATAACAACCCAACTTCCCACAAGAGAAGCTGTGTAAGAACACTATTTTGATGAGCATAAACATAAATGCAGGAACCCTGAACACTGGAAAAAGGAAACACAGCATCTATACAATGTCTTCTAACAAAATGAATACCAGCTAGGGGTGAGCAGCATACAATAGATCAAACCCAGTCCAAAAATGTTAAGAGAATTCCTGAGGTCCGGGATTCAGACAAATTAGCCATCAACAAACACAGAGAGATAAACAACATCTACATACCATTGGTGGGTTGCTCCCGGTTCTGTCCAGTTCTATAGAACCGGTAGTAAAACCGGCGGGAGGCTCCACCCACCTGGCATGACATCATCATTGATGATCTGTGCATGCGCAGAAGAGCGCGCACGTATGCGAGTGAAGCAAACGTGTGCACACGATCCCGCTGCAAACCGGTAGTAAAGGTAAGTGGAACCCACCCTTGCTACATACTGTTCTAAAGAAACAATAAAAAGGTCCCAAAGGAAGACCAAAACATTTCCTCACCAGCAAACAACATCCAGATGAGCAAAGATTGACCCCCAAGATTAACACTAGACCAGAAATCAAGTGAAGAAAACCCCAATCAAGGAATTATCAACTCAGACCAACAAGCTAACAGTAAGCAATAGTCTATTCAAGGAACCACCAAGGAACCACCAACCCACCAACACTGACAGGGCAAAACACTAGTATATAAAAATAACAGCAAACCCCACTCCCTTCTAGCACTCATGATCTAACCTAGCTTTTTAAAAAAAAAAAAAAAAATTATATGCCGCCCTTCTCCGGAGACTCAGGGCGGCTTACAATGCGTTAAGCAATAGCCTTCATTCTTTTGTATATTTTATACAAAGTCAGCTTATTGCCCCCACAACTGGGTCCTCAATTTACCTACCTTAGAAAGGATGGAAGGCTGAGTCAACCTTGAGCCTTGGTGAGATTCGAACCTGCAGTAATTGCAGGCAGCTGTTCTTAATAACAGGGTGCTTTAGACCACTGTACTACCAAGGCTCTTGGTAATGAAGCTTGGTAATGAAACATCTGCAAGAAAATCACCAAGATCAGAGAACACCAAGGACCTCTCAAGTTAGTTTTCCTTTGACTTGATGGACAAGGTAGATATAGGTTCTTCAATTAGTTTTCTTACATCTTCATAAACTTGTCTTCCTAAAGTAGATAAATAATCTACCCCGCATTTCACTACTTACCACAAAAACTGAGACGTGTCTCTCATGTGGTGCTACCAGATTCCATTTCTTAAGCTACTTCTTTCTTAAGGCAATGTTGGGCATGCATGGATTAGCTCAGCAGTTCCACCAACCGAATCAACGAGCTATATAAGTGAGGGGAAAGTAGAGGGAAGTGATTTTTTTTTTTAAAAAAAACCCTTTAAAACAAATCCACTCTTAGCCAACTCATAATTAATTTAGATATCTGTTGGAGCTAAGATGTCTTGTTTTTAACTTTAATTAATATCTGTGTTCAAAGTTAAAACATCACATTAGAAAGCTGAGCTTCATAAAACTGGCAGAAATTCCATGGAATATCGCCAGTAGTGATTAATGAAGAATGAAGAATCAACCTGCTGAGTCACCTGGGATAAATTTAATGGGTTTAAAAAAAAAACTTATTAATATGCTGCTTGAACAATGTAATAGATTAGAATTTAGGGGAAAATAACATATGGGCTTATATATAAAAGTTTCTAATGATCGTTTTGAACCGATCTTGAAAATGTTCTATCTAGGTCTGGTGGAACAGTTTCTAATAACAAATTACAACTGCTTTAAAAGAACAAAATGATTTAAATCACAGCCTGACCTTATTTTAAGCACACCATTAGAGAAAAGCTAGTTGATGTGAATTTCAGAGTGGATTTTGGACATTTCTGATGGGTTTAAATCCTTATTTTTGTCAGTAAAATATTTTGTCTAATGTATTCAGGGAGAAGAGTCACCCATTATAAATTGGGGAGAAGAACTGGGTTAGTCTATGTAATACAAGCAGCATCTCACTGATACCAGCAGGTAGATAACATATTAAGGTTATATCTGTAGTCAAAAGAAGTTATAAAGATTATCCCATAAAGTCCAAATAAAATAACGACAATGTCTTCAGAAGAAGTTGTCATCATGTTCGGTTAAAACTTTCTAAAGGATGGTTTGGACTGCCTTTGAAACAGGGTAAATATTTCATACTTCAGATCAGGGGTGAAATCCAGCAGGTTCTGACAGGTTCTGGAGAACCGGTAGCAGAAACTTTGAGCAGTTAATTCGGAGAACTGGTAGTGGAAATTTTGAGTAGTTTGGAAAACCAGTAAATACCACCTCTGGCTGGCCCCAGAGTCGGGTGGGAATGGAGATTTTGCAATATCCTTCCCCCAGGAGTGGGGAGGGAATGGGGATTTTTCAGTATCCTTCCCCTGGAGTGGGGTGGGAATGGAGATTTTGCAGTATCCTTCCCCTGTCATGCCCACCAAGCCACACCCACCAAGCCACACCATGCCCACCAAGCCACACCCACAGAACCGGTAGTAAAAAAAAATTGGATTTCACCACTGCTTCTGATCCTTTCTATGGGCCAGGCCCAGGAGTGCTATTCAGCAGGTTCTGACAGGTTCTGGAGAATCCGTAGTGGAAATTTTGAGTAGTTCGGAGAACCGGCAAATACCACCTCTGGCTGGCCCCAGAGTGGGGAGGGAATGGGGATTTTGCAGTATCCTTCCCCTGGAGTGGGGTGGGAATGGAGATTTTGCAGTATCCCTCCCCTGCCATGCCCACCAAGCCACACCCACAGAACCAATAGTAAAAAAAAATGAATTTCACCATTGGCCAGGTCACTAGAGCATGTTCAACAAAAGATGGTGAAAATAAATAATATCGTAGAGCACTATGCGCATCCAACAAGGCATGGGCTAAAATCTGGATCAATGATATTAGATATTAGATGACATGTAGGAATAAACAGAAGTGTTATTACACTTCTGTTTATTCCTACATGTTATCTAAAATGAAGAGCTGCATTGGTGGAATCTCAGACTCAAAGAGAGAAGAAACTCAAGGTCTCTTGTAGCCTGACACTTATGGTCCAAGAATGAGTATGTTTTTGGCTTGAAACCCCAAATCCTTAGAATGGTTTAATCCATTCTTTAAGGCAAGAATTCCAATCATTTAAACATCTGTTATCATTCCTTGCTTTACAATTCATGATGAGCTAAATTAGTTCCAGCATTTTCTCTCTTACATGCCCCTCACTGAGTCAAAGGGAGGGACGGGGAATGTAAAATGTGAAATTATACTTCTAGGTTGCTTTTATTCTCTCCAAGGTAGGGTCCTTTCCACCAATACCACTCTGTCCCGTTCCCACCCACCCCCACCAGCAGTTATCGTTTTAACAACCAATGAGCAAACTTCTAATGCACCCAGGAATAAATTTAGCTGCATGGAGAAGGCCTGACTGTCAGGAAGAGGGGGGGAAAAAATAACCAATTAATGTCAAATAGATTACTTTTTGCCTCTGCAAGAAAACATTTGTATAATTTTAGCAATGTAATTTAAAAACAGAAAGAGAGGGGAAGAAAACTGCAATATCCTGCTAAAGCTTTTCATCACCAACAAATAGGCCAAATGTTTTTCTTTCCAGAGTTTATAATAAATTGAGAAAAGATGGAGAATATTTTATACGGCCACGTTATAAAGGTACCCTGCCTCTCACATTCCCAAATTGTCTACATATGCACACAATTCATATACGCTTTCTATGATACTTCAATCAGTTTGCTGTGCATTTTACATTCATTCACCTTAGGAATGTAAATCCATCACAGCTGGCACCACAGAATGACTGAGATCGCACTAAACTTTGACTGAGAAAACATGTGATGCCTAAATATAAACAACTGATAATTTTGATGATCTGAGTCACAAGGCATGTTTAAATAATGGATTGAGGTTCCCCAGCGTGCTGACTCACAAGCTATCCAAGTTCAAATGTTGGCTTATTTTAGCATGCAAACTCAACCAATGGTTATAGCTCAGATAGCAATAGCACTTAAGTTTTATATACCACTTCACAGTGCTTTACAGCCCCTCTAAGTGATTTACAGAGTCAGCCTACTGCCCCCAACAATCTGGGTCCTCATTTTACTGACCTTGGAAGGATGGAAAGCTGAGTCGACCTTGACCTGGTCAGGATTGAACTCCTGGCAGTGGGCAGACTCAGCCTGCAATACTGCATTCTAACCTCTGGGGAGTGAGTGAGTGAGTGAGTGAGTGAGGGAGGGAGGGAGGGAGGGAGGAAGGAAGGAAGGAAGGAAGGAAGGAAGGAAGGAAGGAAGGAAGGAAGGAAGGGCAATAGCAACAGCACTTAGACTTATATACTGCTTCACAGTGTTTTACAGTCCTTCTCTAAGCAGTTTACAGAGTCAGCATCTTGCCCCCAACAATCTGGATCTTCATTTTACCCACCTTGGAAGGATGGAAGGCTGAGTCAACCTTGAGCCGGTCAGAATTGAACTCCTGGCAGTGAGTAGAGTTCTCCTGCAATAACTGCATTCTAACCACTGCACCCCGATGACTCATGTATTTATTTGTTGAACAAAGAACACCTATAATTTCCCTAGGATGAGAAAGTATAACGAGCAGGCAAAGTATGAGTTGGAAAAGTGTTCACTTCAAAAAGAGCTTAATCAAGCTGAAAGAAGATTTCTATTAAATGTAGAAACACACCCGGGAAGCATGATGCAGTCAAATAACTGCTGCAAAGCATCCTTTCTCCTTTTCTATTCTATAAGGGTAAAGGTAAAGGTTCCCCTCTCACATATGTGCTAGTCATTCCCGACTCTAGGAAGCGGTGCTCATCTCCGTTTCAAAGCCGAAGAACCAGCGCTGTCTGAAGACGTCTCCGTGGTCATGTGGCCGGCATGACTCAATGCCAAAGGCACACGGAACGCTGTCACCTTCCCACCAAAGGTGGTCCCTATTTTTCTACTTGCATTTTTTACGTGCTTTTGAACTGCTAGGTTGGCAGGAGCTGGGACGAGTAATGGGGCTCACCCCGTTAAAGTCGGCACTAGGGATTCGAACCGCTGAACTGCCGATCTTTCTATCAACAAGCTCAGCGTCTTAGCCACTGAGCCACTGCATCCCTTTTTTTTTTCCTATTCTATAAATCGCTGCATATCCCTGCAGTGAAAAGGCATTCCTGGGATGATGCTTCCAGAAAACACATGGTTGAACTATCATGATGTAAAGCCAGCTTCTTGCGCACATGCAAGCAACATCACAATTAATGTACAACATGGGTGTTCTCTTCTTCTCAAGTCATCACCTCTGTTATCATTAAGTATTTGACATACAAAGGCTGGCAGGGAAGAGCATACCTTTCAAATTCTCACTGTATGCAACCTCTAATGTTTCCTGCTTGGTTAATAGAGAAGAGGTCAGATGTCCTAGCAAGGGTGTTAAAGTTGCGGCCTGCAGGCGGATGTATCATGCGCTGTCCATGCCCTTCCCCAGTTTAGCGAAGGGGGGGTAAAGTCACGGTATGTCACGTGATGACGTGACATTGCAACATTGACAACCATGTAAAAGCATTAGCAAAGAAGACGGGGGCGACCGAGAATGAGGGGGATGGATGGAGTCACTGAAGCAGTAGGCATGAGCCTAAATGGACTCCAGAGGATGGTAGAGGACAGGAAGGCCTGGAGGAACATTGTCCATGGGGCAGCAATGGGTCGGACATGACTTCGCAGCTAACAAAAACAACTTTCTAAATGTCCAGACAAGGTGTCAGCCTTCCCAGGTAAACCAGACAGAAAACATACCTAGATGTAAAGCTGCATTAAGAGAAACTTGCTAGTTGGAAGGTACAAACTTCTCATCGCTGCTTTTAATTGCTTGATCCATTAGGGCAGAACCTTCTTAAATTTCTTCCTAGGACTGTAAAGCCATTGGTTTCCTGCCTCACTTCTCTGATGGTTTCTAAGGCAGCATCTCTTCCCCTCATCGCTCAAGGTTATCCACACAATCCATTACACAAGGTAAGGAGAAATGTGTGACATGTATATACACAAACGTACACTCCATTGTACTGGCACCTTGAAAGAATAAACCATTAAACTTGATTTAATGCAGGGAATCGTTTTTCTAAATACAGTTGTGGTCATTAAATTACACAAAGGTCTCTTTCAAAAACACGATGCGGTATTGATTGTCAGGTTCCCCAATTTAAACTCTTATTCTGTGCATAAGAATTTGAGCGCAGTTAAGCTTTCTGCAGTCAAATAATATAATACCCACAAATCAGAAGAACTATTAAAGAGCTGGTTAGATTACAAAATGCAGCTGTTCCTGGCAAATTCCATCATTTGAATAATAAAATCACTCTGCAATTAAATGCGCCGGGCATTTCTGTTTTCCTACTGATAAACATTTAACAAAAGCTCTCCTCACCATTATCAGTTTCCTTTGCTCTTAGATAGTCACAGTAACATTGTCACCTAGGAAGTCGTCTGATGCTAGTCAAAGAGAGATGGATATGCATGACTTTGCCTTCTGTTAACAATCAGAATAGTTGGAGCATTTTGTAAAAGGGAAACAGCCCAAATGAAAAACACAAATTGTTGGACTATAGCACCTGAGGGAATAAGCTATCTGTAAACCTCATCAGGTAATCCAGACAGGAAACACAAACCAGATAAAATAATTCTACTTTAGCGTAAAGCTACGTTAAAGGGATGCAGTGGCTTGGTGGCTAAGATGCTGAGCTTCTCGCGGTTTGAATTCCTAGCGCCGTGTAATGGGGTGAGCTCCCTTTACTTATCCCAGCTTCTGCCAACCTAGCAGTTCGAAACCATGTAAAAAATGCAAGTAGAAAAATAGGGACCATCTTTGGTGGGAAGGTAACAGTGCTCCGTGCACCTTCGGTGTTTAGTCATGCCGGCCACATGATCATGGAGACGTCTTCTGACAGGCTGGCTCTTCGGCTTTGAAACAGAGATGAGCACTGCCCCCTAGAGTCGGGAACAACTAGAACGTATTTGCGAGGGGAACCTTTACCATACATCAACAGAATGTTGCAAATCTGAAAATACAATTCTCCTACTGTCTTCTATGCATTTTAGAAGGGTCCTTTCTGAGCCTCTTGTCCCATACTCTATTATAGGTGACCATTCCTAGGAAGAATCTTTTTAATCCCTCTCCTAAAGTTTTCCCCCATACTGTTACATTATCCAATCTATAATTCAAAGGGATTGTTTTAAATCTCATGTCTGACCCACTGCATAGTGAGGATTCCAAATGAAATAATCCCCAACAGAAAACATTCTGGTCTCCACTCGGGGTGAAATCCAGCAGGTTCTAACAGGTTCTGGAGAACCGGTAGTGGAAATTTTGAGCAGTTCAGAGAACCGGCAAATACCACCTCTAGCTGGCCCCAGAGTGGGGTGTAAATGGAGATTTTGCAATATCCTTTCTCCTGGAGTGTGGAGGGAATGGGGATTTTGCAGTATCCTTTTTTTTTTTAATTTGATTTATATGCCGCCCTTCTCCGGAGACTCAGGGCGGCTTACAATGCGTTAAGCAATAGCCTTCATCCTTTTGTATATTTATACAAAGTCAGCTTATTGCCCCCACAAACTGGGTCCTCAATTTACCTACCTTAGAAATGATGGAAGGCTGAGTCAACCTTGAGCCTGGCGATATTTGAACCTGCAGTAATTGCAGGCAGCTGGTCTTAATAACAGGGTGCTTTAGACCACTGTACTACCAAGGCTCTATCCTTCCCCTGGAGTGTGGAGGGAATGGGGATTTTGCAGTATCCTTCCCCTGGAGTTGGGTGGGAATGGAGATTTTTCAGTATCCTTCCCCCGCCATGCCCACCAAGCCACATCATGCCCACCAAGTCACGCCCACACAACCATAGTAAAAAAAAAAAAATGAATTTCATCATGGCTCACTATTCAAAAGAATTCAAGAGCCAGCTTCAGTGGATACGCCAGGCAAGAGAAGGTTTCATTGCATGAGTGCTAACAGCATCATGTTTTTCTGAACAAAAGCACTTGGTTTTCTGAACAAAAAGTTATTTCCCTTTTTAAAGGAGTGTATAAAATCAGCTCAATTTTATTATTATTATTATTATTATTATTATTATTATTATTATTATTATTATTATTATTATTATTATTACATTTCCCGCTTTCTTTACCACCCTTTTAAAATACCTGACCTGATGAAGGGCTTCTAAAAAGTTGAAAACTTGCACATTGCTTTGTGATTCTTGGTTGGCCTAATAAAGGAGTTGCATCGATATGGGTTTTGAAATACCATTCCATATCATAAAGATGAAATACACCAAGAAAGAAACCCTCAAATTTAATCAGTTTCAATTTATTTATTCCTGCTAAGTTCTCTTCTCTTTCCAAGAGTACTTCACAACTCAAGGTTGTTGTTTTGCTTCCAAGCTCTTCGTTTTCATTTTATTGGAAACTTTTCACTATTTCAGAGTGAGGTTTTCTCTTCATTGTGCTACACGCATCACCCACTACCTCTAACATTGATTTAAAATCTGAAAAGGCATTGTTCTCTGCAGATATTTTGTCCTGCTTTTATTGTGTTCAATGACACTTATCAAATGGTTCTCCCAAGACCACTAGTGAATCTGTAGCATCTACAATCACATTCCATTCTCTTTTTCTTTTTAATTTTTTAACTTTATTTATTTAAAAAGAAACATGACAGCACTAAAGGAAAGAGAAAAAAACAAACAAAGACATGGTAATATTGTAAAAGAATATAGCTGTGGACAGCATACTTAAATAATATTTTTTTAAAAAATTACAGGTTTATTTTTACACAGCTATAATTAAAATGACACTTCAAATTATTGTAATATTTATAACCAAGAAGACCTGTATCAAAACATGAAAAGGAAAGGGGAAAAGGTTTCCTTTCAGTTATTATTACTGATTTTTTTTTTCCCAAGCCCAAACCTGTCTTTATTTTTAACTCCACATTACTGAATTTTCTTTAACCATTCTTTTAGTAAGGGGTAGGATGTACTTTTCAGTTAAAATTCTTGCAGCAGCTAATAAATTTCAAATTAACTCTCTTTGATCTGAAGCAAACTGTTCTTAATAACCTAAGGGGATTATCAAGGAATGTAAGGGTATAGTCAAATGTACCATCAGGAAAATCAGAATGCACACGCTGCTTCATAAAGCTTTAAACTAGGGATAACTCCAACTAAATGTGCTCAAAATGAACTATATCTCTATAAGGTTCAGCAGCGCTTTTGAAGTGCACAGGAATTTTTTTTTTTTAAAAAAAATCTTGTCTGCTACTCTTTAAGGCAGCCATGTCTTTTCAGGATCCTGAACAGGGACTGGAGGCTAAAACATATGAAGAACGGTTGCAGGAACAGGGTATGTTTAGTTTAATGAAAAGAAGGACTAGGAGCAGGGGTGAAATCCAGCAGATTCTGACAGGTTCTGGAGAACTGGTAGCGGAAATTTTGAGCAGTTCGGAGAACCGGTAGCAGAAATTTTGAGTAGTTCAGAGAACTGGCAAATACCACCTCTGGCTGGCCCCAGAGTGGGGTGGAAAAGGAGATTTTGCAATATCCTTCCCCCAGGAGTGGGGAGGGAATGGGGATTTGGCAGTATCCTTCCCCTGGAGTGAGGTGCGAATGGAGATATTGCAGTATCCTTCCCCTGACACGCCCACCAAGCCACACCCACACCCACAGAACTGGTAGTAAAAAAAAAATTGGATTTCATCCCTGACTAGGACATGATAGCAGTGTTCCAATATCTCAGGGGCTGCCACAAAGAAGAGGTGCTTCAAAGCTCCTGAGGGCAGGACAAGAAGCAATGGGTAGAAACTAATCAAGGAGAGAACCAACCTAGAACTAAGGAGAAATTTCTTGACAGTGAGAACAATTAACCAGTGGAACAACTTGCCTCTAGAAGCTGTGAATGCTCCAACAATGGACGTTTTTAAGAAGATGCTGGATAACCACTTGTCTGAAGTGGTGTAGGGTTTCCTGCCTAAGCAGGGGGTTGGACTAGAAGACCTCCAAGGTCCCTTCAACTCTGTTATTCTATTCTATTCAATCCCGCTGTCCTGTGAAGCACTGCAGTATCACACTGCTGTCCTTCACCATCACTTGCCACCTCAAGAAAAAACACAGATGCTATTTTTTTTTTAATTAAAATATTCCAGCAAAATATTTTTACCTTGCTAGTCCATCAAGTGTTTTGGTTAGCAGTCTTTTCTTTTTCTTTTCTTTTCTTTTTTTTTTGAAGAATAGGAGAAAATTGTGGGAACAGAGCAAAAATATGTAAAACTTTTAACATTGACATTTTGTTATTTGTTATATTTTGCTAGTATTGGTTGTGGGTAGGTAGTACAGGGTAACTTTATGATCTTCAACGGCTTGAGACTGAAAGACATATTACTAAATTAAGTAGGTAAATAATATACCACCTGCTGGATGCTCGATTCTGAACATGACACCTTTCAGAATGGAATGGAATGGAATGGAATGGAATGGAATGGAATAGAATAGAATAGAATAGAATAGAATAGAATAGAATAGAATAGAATAGAATAGAATAGAATAGAATAGAATAGAATAGAATAGAATAAGCAAAATGCATTACAACAATTCAGTGTTGTTGTGATTTAATCATGCTAGAAAGTTATCACCTTCTCTGAAGTCCAAAATAAGCAAATCTAAGTATCCTCAAGATTACAGATAATAGAATAACAGTGTTGGAAGGGACCTTGGAGGTCTTCTAGTCTTCTAGTCCAACCCCCTGATTAGGCAGGAAACCCTACATCACTTCAGACAAATGGTTGTCCAATCTCTTCTTAAAAATTTCCAGTGTTGGAGCATTCACAACTTCTGGAGGCAAGTTGTTCCACCGATTAATTGTTTTCACTGTCAAGAAATATCTCCTTAGTTCTAAGTTGCTTTTCTCCTTGATTAGTTTCCACCCATTGCTTCTTGTCCTGCTCTCAGGTGTTTTGGAGAATAGCTTGGTTCCCTCTTCTTTGTGGCAGTCCTTGAGCTATTGGAAGACTGCTATCATGTCACTCCTAGTTCTTCTTTTCATTAAACTAGACATATCCAGTTCCTGCAACTGTTCTTCATATGTTTTAGCCTCCAGTCTCCTAATCATCTTTGTTGCTCTTCTCTGCACTCTTTCTAAAGTCTCCACATCTTTTTTACATCGTGGCGACCAAAACTGGATGCAATATTCCAAGTGTGGCCTTATCAAGGCATTGTAAAGTGGTATTAACACTTTACGTGATCTTGATTCTATCCTTTTGTTTATGCAGTCTAGAACTGTGTTGGCTTTTTTGGCAGCTGCTGCACACTGCTGGCTCATATTTAAATGGTTGTCCACTAGGATTCCAAGATCCCCCTCACAGTTACTACTATTGAGCAAGGTACCACATATACACTGTACCTGTGCATTTTGTTTTTCTTGCCTAAATGTAGAACCTTCCTTTTTTCATCATTGAATTTCATTTTGTTAGATAGCGCCCAACGTTCAAGTCTGTCAAGATCCTTCTGTATCTTAAGCCTATCTTCTGGATTGTCATCTATTCTTAGACCCCATTCGAAACAGATTGTATAGATCAGGGGTGTCAAACTCACGTCATCATGGCAGCATCACGTGACGTATTGGGAATTTTTCCCTCCTTCGCTAAACCGGGCACGGACGTGGCCAGTGTGTGACGCATCCAATCCATGGGCCGGGGGGTTTGACAATCATGCAAATGAGATTGATGAGGACTGTTTTTCAGTAATTGCTCCTGTCTCACTGGATAGCATTGTGGTAGGATCTAAGGCTTGGCTCAAAGATCGAGCAATTTTGAAAACACCATGGAAGATCAGAATGGCACAAGTGAATGATTGATTACTAGTTTTTATTGGATTGTTGTGTCGGATTTTTGATCCTACCATTTTTACTACACTGTTGTATGTACGTTTTTTTGTTTTGTTTTGTTTTTTTTAAGCACTCAGACACCAGTTCATTGTAGCGGGTAGAATTGTCTACAGAAACAAGAAAGTAAATAATTCTATTAAAATGCTAATTTCTCTAGTTTCCCACTCATTCCTAGATTCCCTTTGGGACACATTCTATATCTGGCTTATCCAAGACATCCTTCCCTCCCTCCCCCCCTTCTCTCTCTCTCTCTCTCTCTCTCTCTCTCTCTCTCTCTCTCTCTCTCTCTCTCTCTCCTTAATGAGCTAAAGGCTCCTTGAACATCTTGAAAAAGGTAAAAGGATTCGTAGTGTGTCTGACAAGATAGAGATTGACATGAATATGCAAAGTTTTAAGCGATGCATGCCTGCCGAGTAACTTTATCCACATTCTGCTGTAAAACAGCTTTTTCCTTCCCCCCCACCAGCTTAGATGTAAACCTCTCATCGCTAATGACACACTGTCTTCTTTAAACAGTCTACTTTTTAAAGTGGGAACTCTTTTAGGCAAATAAGCAGACTAAAAAGTAGGTCACTTTAGGACTTCTATGAGAACGTTGTTACTAATCACATCCAAACTTTTTATTTTTTTCTCAAAAAAAAAAAAGATATAAATAAATCTGCCATTTAAGGATTTTGGTGTTGCGTTACTCTGACCGGTATGAGAAGGAAATGACACAATGGCTGAATGCCCAATATTGGAAATAGGGAAGGATATCAGAACCGGAAATAAGGAGGGTTGCTATAGACAATACGTTGTGTATGCAATGTAAAATCACCACAATGTAAAAAAATCACCACGATTTACATCCCCATGATGTAAAAAAGATGTTGAGACTCTAGAAAGAGTGCAGAGAAGAGCAACAAAGAGGATTAGGGGATTGGAGGCTAAAATGTATGAAGAGCAGTTGCTGGAATTGGGTATGTCTACTTTTATGAAAAGAAGGACCAAGGGTGACATGATAGCAATGTTGGGATATCTCAGGGGTTGCCCCCTGAAGGCAGGACAAGAAGCGATGGATGGAAACTAATCAAGGAGAGAAGCAACCTAGAACTAAGCAGAATTTTCCTGACAATTAACCAGTGGAACAACTTGTCTTCAGAAGTTGTGAATTCTGTAACACTAGAAGTTTTTAAGAAAAAATTAGAAACCCTATACCAATGGCATCCTCTTCTCTTCTCTTCTCTTCTCTTCTCTTCTCTTCTCTTCTCTTCTCTTCTCTTCTGTTCCGTTCCATTCCATTCCATTCCAATTCCATTCTTATCTATCTATCTATCTATCTATCTATCTATCTATCTATCTATCTATCTATCTATCTATCTATCTGTTTATCTCTATCTCACCAACATCCATGTATACTTTGGAGAGGATATGAACAGAAGGCCATCCAGACTTAGAGTGATTAACAAGAAGAATGATTCCATCACCCTCATGGACAAACTTTGTAAGGTCTTGTGAGAACCAATGTGCGTATTAGCTGTGTCCATGCAACAAAGCTGGTGTTTGTACAACATGCTCAGCTTGGTTTGCATTAATCACTGAATTTTAGAATGCCTTGCATTGGTCTGTAGATCCAGTCCATTTGGTTAGCTTGTAGTTTAAGGCAGTGTTTCTTAACCTTGGTGGCTTTAATATGTGCGGACTTCAACTCTTGGAATGCCAGTAAGGAAATTCTGGGTATTGAGGTCCACACATTTTAAAGCTGCCAAGGTTGAGAAACATTGGTTTAAGGTACTGTGTGATCTCAGGAAATTTAATTACCGTATTTTTCAGAGTATAAGATGCTCTGGACTATAAAATGCACCTACCTTTTTTGGGGAGGAAAACAAGAAAAAAAAAACTGCCTCTGCCTCCCAGCAATTTTCCTCCTTGCAGCAAACAGCAAATAGCCTGCTTTAGTTTCATTTTCAGCACACCCTGATTAGCACAAGAAAAAAGAAAATCTGCCTCCCAGCAATTTGCCTCTTTGCAGCAAACAGCAGAGGCTTGCGTGGCAACAGGCAATGGCAATCCCTGCAGCCTGAAACAGCTGAGGGTCGGGAGGCTGATCCAACCGACAATCAGCTGCTTGTGCTAATCAGGCTGTGCTGAAGCTGAATCAGGCTGTTTGCTACAAGGAGGTAAATTGCTTGGAGACAGAAGCCAAAGGGTGGGGGCCAGCGGGTGGGCAGGGCTACATTTGGTGTATAAGTCGCACCCAAATTTTCACCCTCTTTTGGGGGGGGGGAGGAAAGTGCGTCTTATACTCCGAAAAATACAGTAAATTGAATAAGCATCTGAAGTCTGTGCTCATTTCGGCAGCACATATACCAAAATTGGAATGATGCTGAAGTTGAGGAGTGAACAAAGGCATTTTATTGAAGGTCGTTCTTGAAAGACTAAGGCTGCAGTTGGACATTTAGTTAAGGTAATTCCCTATTCAATTCAGTCATGGACATTACTTAGTCCAGTTAATGTCTGATAACTTCATTGCCTTGTGTAGAAATTAGCATGAGTAGAGGTGAAAGGAATTCCACAACAAGCCAAAAATTATGCCAACAGTTAGGCACTTCATCTCCTGAACAGAGCCACCTAAATCAAGGACAAACAAATAAAATATCTAATTCTTTAAAGACAAGGTGGGAAGAATAACCTTAGATCATAAAAAGAATGAAACAAAGAAAGATAAGGTGCTAAACTTGTTACATTGAGAAAGACGTTTGAGAAAGATAATTCTTTAAAGATAACATGGCAATCTTTCATTGGAAGCAGCTTGTGTGTGTGTATGTGTGTGTGTGTGTGTGTGTATAGATAGATAGATAGATAGATAGATAGATAGATAGATAGATAGATAGATAGATAGATAGATAGTTTAATTTAGTCTCCCAATGGGCAGCAGGGTGCTTCCTGGCTGCCTGAAAAAAGCCTAGAAACCAGTGGATTGTGATTTCACTGAACTAGGGCTGCATAAAAATCTTGGTTTACATAGGAAGAACCTGAATGTGTGTGTGTGTGTGTGTGTGTGTGTGTGTGTGTGTGTGTGTGTGTGTGTAGGTCTTTGGTTATTCAGGTTTTATCCCACGTAAAATTGGAAGTGTCTTGGTGGAAACCTCAGAAAACAAATATAGTCTAATGGCTCGTATTCCAAGATTTATGAAGCAGTTCATACTCATTGCTTTATTTCCATTGTGTTGGGTTGTGTTTCAATTTGATTGTGGCTTTTCATTAATGAAGTATTAATGGGATGTGGTGGCTCAGTGGCTAAGATGCTGAGCTTGTCGATTGAAAGGTCGATAGTTCAGCGGTTCAAATCCCTAGTGTGAGCTCCCGTTACTTGTCCCAGCTTCTGCCAACCTAGCAGTTCAAAAGCAGGTTAAAAAAATGCAAGTAGAACAATAGGGACCACCTTTAGTGGGAAGGTAACAGTGTTCCGTGCATCTTTGGCGTTTAGTCATGACTACAGAGACGTCTTCGGACAGCGCTGGCTCTTCGGCTTTGAAACGGAGAGGATCACCACCTCCTAGAGTCGGGAACGACTAGCACATATATGCGAGGGGAACCTTTACCTTTACTTTTATAGTTTCTTGAGTGGGATGCGATCTGATCCTGCATTCAGTTCTAGTTCAGTGGCTCATCTTCCAAGATTTATGAAGCAGTTCATACTCGTTGCTTTATTTCCATTGTGTTGGGTTGTGTTTTAATGGGGATTGTGGCTTTTCATTAATGAAGTATTTGAGAGAAGGTAGACAATGAAACTATTCTGCGCTATTGTTATACCGTTAGCAGCATCTTTACCTGGACAAAAACGAGGTGAGAAACTTTCTGCCTGGAGGAAGATTTCTTGCGGTAGCAAAGACCCCGTTCAATTGTATGAAAAAAAGATGTCACAGAAAGTGGTTAGGGGTTGACCTTTACTTCACTCAGGTCAGCAAGACTCAAACGTCCTTTCTAACTCTTCTTCCTGTCTTCTACTCTTGAGCAGGCATTCGGGCGAGACCTTTAGTCATCTCTTGACAATATCCTGATGCAGATAAGGGCACAAAGTCACCTTCAAAGCCATCGCTTATAAATGCTTGCACCAAGGTACTAAAGGAAAAGGAAAAATAGCTTCCCTTGTAGTCCCTGGTCTCCAATTAAAGAAATTGTATGTCAACATTCCCTGGGGCTGATAAATATGTCAACAGATTTCAGAATATAACATGGTATTGTTGGTTATAGGACAGAACTGACTTTCACAATAACAGTTTGCTTCCCCCTCACCACAATTGCTAAAAATACACATTGTTAAAAGTATTTTCCTGAAGTTCTTAATTGTTTAAGTGAAGCTTTATCTACCGCACATCAATTCCTTTTCAGCCTTATTCTAGCTAGAAGAAAATGTCAAGGCAACACTAATGGATACCATAAGCTGGTGAAGTGTCTCTTTACGATTTGACAGAGACAACGGTAAGAATGCTTCTTTCCATGAAATTCTCTTCATAATTTAAAGGGTCAATTGTTCTGGTTTTTCATTTCTTTCTTTCTCTTTCTTTTTTTTGTGTGTGTGTGTGTGTGTGTGTGTGTGCAGGGGGGAGGCACTGTGTGCAAGGGAAAAGAGATGAGTCCTCCAGTGAAACAAAGCACAAACATTCAAATATTTTAATACAACGTTCCAAATAAGCTCACTTAGAATATTATGGTTTTTTAAAAAACTCAAATACTTTGGCCACCTAATGAGAAGGAAGGACTGACTGGAGAAGAGCCTAATGCTGAGAACGACTGAGGGCAAAAGAAGAAGGGGACGACAGAGAAGGAGGTGGCTGGATGGAATCACTGAAGCAGTCGGCGTGAGTTAAATGGACTCTGGGGGATGGTAGAGGACAGGAAGGCCTGGAGGAACATTGTCCATAAGTTTGTGATGGGTCAGACACGACTTTGCAACTAACAACAAGAACATAATGAAATGTAGCTTCCTGAAGCCCCTCTAATAATATTCTTGTTAGTATATTCTGCTTGAATTGAAATTTCCAAAGTTGGAGGGATTTGGGGGGGGGGAGAGGAAATAAGCAAAGTACATGATTCAGTGCAGTTGTGGTTTGGTCATGCTAGAAAGTTATCGCCTTCTCCAAAATCCAAACTAAGTAAACCTAAGTATCCTCAAGATTCTCAATATTCTCAAAGAATGATTCTTTGAGCTAAGTGTTATCCCATGGATAATTCTCCAACCTTAGAGGTTTTTAAGAAGAGAGTGGACAACCATTTGTCTGAAATGGCATAGAGTTTCCTGTTTGAGCAAGGGGTTGGACTAGAAGACCTCCAAGGTCCCTTCTAACTCTGTTATGGAGGAGGAAGAAGAGGATGTTTTTCATCCCACATTTATATAAAAAGATGCTGAACATACCTAAATACTCCTGTCTCCTATTCTCCCCGCAACTACGATGGTGTGAAGTTTGCTGGGCTGAGATGGAGAGAATGGCCCCCAAGTCACCCAGCCATCCAGCCCCATATTCTCTGCAGATATTCCTGTACCCAATGCCAACTACGTGGTTGTGCCATTCCGTGTGTGGCAGTTCTTGCTTGCATCTTACACTTTGCTACTTTATGTTAGAGTGTCTCTGAGTCTTCTCTGCATAGTTTGCAACTTGGATCCATTTCTCTCTCTCTCTTTCTCCCCCTCTCCATCCCCCTCTCTCCCTCCCTCTCCCTCTCTCCCCTCCATCTCTCTCCCTCCCTCTCCCTCCCTGTCTCTCTCTCCCTCTCTCTCCCTCCCTCCTTTCCTCTCTCCCTCTCTCTCTTTCCCTCTCCCTCCTCCATCTCTCTTCCTCCCTCCCTCTCTCTCTCCCTCTCTCTCCCTCCCTCCTTTCCTCTCTCCCTCTCTCTCCCTCCCTCCTTTCCTCTCTCCCTCTCTCTCCTTCCCTCTCCCTCCTCCATCTCTCTTCCTCCCTCCCTCTCTCTCTCCCTCTCTCTCCCTCCCTCCCTCCTTCTCTCTCTCTCTCCCTCCCTCCCTCCCTCTCCCTCTCTCCCTCTCTCCCTCTCCCTCTCCCTCTCTCTCCATTCTAAAGTGGTTCATAACTTTTAAAAACATTGTCTTTTCAAGATTCATTTCATACGGCAGGAATGAGAGCAACATGTTGACAGGGCTACCTACTGCTGTTTGGTGCATAATTACTCCTTCAAACAAGGTTTTTCTTTTCGACTTTAATCTTCTGCTGCCATCTTTTGGTAAAAGGAGAGCATTAAAAAAAAAAACTACTCGAGTTATATTTATATTTATTTTTTTCTAGCAGAGAAAAAGTATAATCAGATGGAGCAATAGCACGTCTTTTATTTTTATTTATTTTGTTAAGGTCATTGTAGTTAAGATCTTCATTAGAATTCCTTCCCCTTTCCAATGCCATCTCTGTTTTCCAGCGCTAAAAGAGAATTCTATGATTCATCAAAAACTGCAGGATAAAACTCCTTGCTTCTGTCAAGCAAAAAAAAAAAAAAATGAAACTTGAGGGAAAGGAGGGGTATTGCAAAAATAATGATTATATATTTAAAAAGCTTAGTCATAAAACACATCTTCAAATGCCGGCTATAAAGCAGATGTAAAAGTGTGGGAGAGAAGAAAAAGGTCACAAAACAAAACAAAACGAAAACTCACAACTGACATTTCTTGAGAAATAAGAAGGGTTTTCCCACTCCCTACTCTTACCCATAGATGTGAAGGTTTGTAAAAATAGAGATGTAAACTATACACCTAGAGTAAACGATATGCATATACTTTACACATAGATGTAAAAAAGGGGGAGGAGAAGGGTTTGCACACTTTCCCACTTGTAGATTTTATATTTTGGGGGGTCTCGGTGGGGAGACCTTGAGAATTTTAGCTCCAGAATATCCATGATCCCCTTCAGGGTAACACTCCCCTTTGTGTTATTTATTTTATGTTATTTAATTATTTTATTTTTCTGGCTCTTTGGAATAGAATAGAATAGAATAGAATAGAATAGAATAGAATAGAATAGAATAGAATAGAATAGAATAGAATAGAATAGAATAGAATAGAATAGAATAGAATAGAATAGAATAGAATTTTTATTGGCCAAGTGTGATTGGACACACAAGGAATTTGTCTTTGGTGCATATGCTCTCAGTGTACATAAAAAGACAAGATACGTTCGTCAAGAATCATAAGGTACAACACAATTATAGTCATAGGGTACAAATAAGCAATCGAATCATACTATGATTCAGTATACCACTATATTGAAACAATATCGATATAAATTGTAAGGATACAAGCAAACAAAATTACAGGCATGCAGCCTTAAGTGGGAGGAGATGGGTGGTGGGAACGATGAGAAGATTAATAGTAGTGCAGACTTAGTAAATAGTTTGACAGTATTGAGGGAATTATTTGTTTAGCAGAGTGATGATGTTCGGGAAAAAACTATTCTTGTGTCCAGTTGTTCTGGTGTGCAGTGCCCTATAGCGTCATTTTGAGGGTAGGAGTTGAAACAATTTATATCCAGGATGTGAGGGGTCTGTAGATATTTTCACAGTTCCCAAATTTTTCCCCGAATGTCATCACTCTGCTAAAGAAATAATTCCTTCAACACTGTCAAACTATTTACTAAGTCTCCACGACTATTAATCTTCTCATCATTTCCACCGTCCATCTCCTTCCACTTATGATTGTATGACTGTAATTTTGTTGCTTGTATCCTTACAATTTATATTGATATTGTTTCCAGATTGCTTGTTTGTACCCTATGACTACACATTAGGTGTTGTACCTTATGATTCTTGATGAATGTATCTTTTCTTTTATGTACACTGAGAGCATATGCACCAAGACAAATTCCTTGTGTGTCCAGTCACACTTGGCCAATAAAAAATTCTAATTCTAATTCTACTTATCCTCTGAAGTCTGTGTCTGTCTTGTTGGGTTGCAGATCCAAACCAGACAGATATAGAGGTGCAGATGACAGACTCAATAATTCCTCTGTAGAACTGTATCAGCAGCTCCTTGGGCAGTTTGAGCTTCCTGAGTTGGTGCAGTTATCTAGTCTCACATGCCCATCTGACTGGTAAACACACTACAAATTTAGATATCTCTCTATGAATCATATTTATTTTATAATAAATACCATAATATGATGGTATCATATTATGATGATACCAAGAAATTTCTGGTGAATTGTCTTCCGGAACTAAATATGTACTCTCAATGAGGCAAGTTTTTCTTTTTCCTATTCATCTTGGCAATTCATAACCCTTGATTGGGTTGCTTACAAACTCTAGTACTTTTACAGTATGTTGTATGTGTTATCATTGTATTTTGTGGTGACTATTTTCTTCTTCTTCTTACCATTCAGATTTCCCTGGATTCAAATGTATTTTTTCGCTTTCCTAGGCTGCCTGAGGGTAGATTGTTTAACAAGGGGTACAGCTATTTTAAATACTGACATGTTTTTTTCAAGATAACAAAGGTGCTTTAAAAAAGGAGGCAACCTTTATAGTCTGGTGCACTGCTGTGAACAAAGCCAGTTGGGAACAGAGCCAGCAACTCAAAATTTAATCTCCTAGACCGTAGAGAATCTAAGCTTCAAGGAAAACTCACAAACTGTTAGTACAAATGCACACAAATAGCCTGGGCTGCAAAGAGTATGCCTGCTCTGCGCATAGCAATAGCACTTAGACTTATATACCGCTTCACAGTGCTTTAGAGCCCTCTCTAAGCGATTTACAGAGTCATCATATTGCCCCCAAACAATCCGGGTCCTCATTTTACTCACCTCGGAAGGATGGAAGGCTGAGTCAATGTTGAGCCGATCAGAATCGAACTGCTGGTAGTGGGCAGAGTTATCCTGCAATCCTGCATTCTAACCACTGCACCACCAAGGCTCCTAATAGCAATAGCACTTAGACTTATATACCCCTTCACAATGCTTTACAGCCCTCTCTCAGCGGTTTACAGAGTCATTGCCCCCAACAATCTGGGTCCTCATTTTACCCACCTCAGAAGGATGGAAGGCTGCGTCAACCTTGAGCCTGGTGAGATTCGAACAGCCAAACTACAGGCAGCCGGCAGTCAGCAGAAGTAGCCTGCAGTACTGCATTATAATCACTGCGCCACTGAGGCTCACTGTGAAACTTAGACCTGAACCACTGATCCTAATGCAACTTTTGTGATGCCTTTTACTGTCCAACTACTACTGTAAAGAGGAGGGATGCCTCCCAGTGAGTGTTGACTCACTGTCAGAAAATTTATCTTTATTTTCAGGTTGAATCTCTCCTTGTTCAGTTTCCATCCATTATTCCTTGCCTAGCCTTCAGGTGCTTTGGAAAATAGCTTGACCCCCTCCTTCTCTGTGGCAGCCCCTCAAATATTGGAAGATGCTATCATGTCTCCCCTGGTCCTTCTCTTCACTAGACTAGCCATGCCCAGTTCCTGCAATCATTCATTGTATGCTTTAGCCTCCAGTCCCCTAATCATCCTGGTTGCTCTTCTCTGCACTTTTTCTAGAGTCTCAACATCTTTTTTATAGTGTGGTGACCAAAACTGGATGCAGTATTCTAGGTTTGGTCTTACTAAGGCTTTATAGAGTAGTATTAATACCTCCCTTGATCTTGATTATATCCCTCTGTTGATGCAATTTAGGATTCCATTGGCTTTTTTGGATGCCGCTTCACACTGACAACTTTACAATTGCTCTTTACAATTGGAGAACACACTTTTAAAAAAACTACAAAATTTTCTTGGAAGGTCAATTCCAAAAAAAAAAAAAAAAAAAACCACATACCTACTTGAACATGATTAGATGCACCAGAAGTTAAGATTAAGGACAATTTGTTTTTGTTTTTTTTTTGTTCCCTGAATTACTCTGGCTTTTGGCCTTGTTAATCCCCCCCCCCCCGACACACACACAATTTCCAATCAGATGTGTCTTGATTCAATTAGATTTCAAAACACAGGTCCCTACTATAACCAATTTATCTTAAAGTTATGGTTGGCTTCTGAATCCCGTGTTCGAAACAAGCAAATGGCAAAAATCCTTCCATTTTCTCATTCAAAAGGTTCTGTAATTGATTTTGCTGATGCTTTTGAACTGACTTCATTGATGCAAGATAGTGAAAATGCCATGGTCTTTATTGTTACAAATTTCTCCATCTTGATGTAACATCCCTTGATGGCTTCAATACATTATCTGGGAAAAAAAAGAGAAAGACAAAAACTAAAAAAAAAAAAAAAATCTTTAGAGGGATTTTTTATTTTTGGTCCCCATGGGATTTAACTGCAAGGAAATTGCAGGCCACTGGAAAAAAAAAACGACTCTTCAAGGAAAGAGGTTCACACATATCCTTTGCTAAGGATAAGAGGATTCAGAGAAATTCATAACCACTGAAATGTATCTTCTGAGGGGAATAAATCCTTACAGGTGTTCTTCTACGTATGGAAAGAAAAATATATACTAACCAATAAAATGTATGTGCACAGCATAGTGAAATCCTTTTTTTTTTTTTAACTATTGGTTCTGTGGGTGTGGCTTGGTGGGTGTGGCAGGGGAAGGATACTGCAAAATACACGCGCTTAAGACTTTTCTATTCCATCAAGCTGGCCTGGCCTAAATCTTCTCCCCTTTTTAAATGTAAATTTTTTAAATGTAAATTTTAATTTGTTTTAAATTATGGGGTATTTTAAATTCAGACAAATTATTTAATTCATTTTTAATTCATTTTAAATTTTTTGTATTTATGTGTTTTATCTCGTGGCTGTTCACAGCCCTGAGTCCTTCGGGAGAAGGACGGTATAGAAATTTAATAAAATAAAATAAAATAAAATAAAATCTCCATTCCCTCCCCACTCCAGGAGAAGGATATGCAAAATCCCCATTCCCTCCCTACTCCAGGGGAAGGATATTGCAAAATCTCCATTCCCACCCCACTCTGGGGCCAGCCAGAGATGGTATTTGCCGGTTCTCCAAACTACTCAAAATTTCCGCTACCAGTTCTCCAGAACCTGTCCGAACCTGATGGATTTCACCCCTGGTGCACAGGTACAATATGATCGGACCAGTGGCAGGATTAAAAAAAAATATTACTGGTTCTGTGGGCGTGGTTTGGTGGGTGTGGCATGTATCTAGTTCTTCTGATGTGCACTGCTCTATAGCGTCATTTTGAGGGTAGGAGTTGAAACTGTTTATGTCCAGGATGTGAGGGATCCGTAAATATTTTCACAGCCCTCTTTTTGACTTGTGCAGTATACAGGTCCTCAATGGAAGGCAGGTTGGTAGTAATTGTTTTTTCTGCAGTTCTAATTATCCTCTGAAGTCTGTGTCTGTCTTGTTGGGTTGCAGAACCAAACCAGACAGTTATAGAGGTGCAGATGGCTGACTTATTTCTATTTGCAAGAGAAGAAGGCGCTACAAAAGGCAACTCATTTTGTAAGGAGAAGGTAACGTGCTTAACTCAGAACAATCCCCAAAATAAAATACCGTACGAACGACAGATCAAGATAGTCCATATTTGTCAAAGGTCTAAAAGGAACAGTTCCAAGTCAGATTAGAACATTAGAACGAAGTCTTCTATATTGGTGGGATGAGCCTGCTCCAAACTCTCCAATTTTGTTGGTGTTCCTAGAGAAAACTTCACTGTTTTTGTTGCATAGATTTTGATGCTCACTCTTCTTTTATTTTGAGAGTCTTTACTCATTAGTTTTTTTTATGAGGAAGGAGGAAGGGCTAACTATCCAGTCTATTTGCAATAGCTGTCGGGTTTGCATGTCTTTTTCACTTCTTGCTCGACCAATTTTCAAACGTGCGTCTCATTTTAATTCATTTCACAAAATAAGCATTTTTTTTAATCCGCCACTCTCTATAGAATGTGTTTTGTGTACATTTTAACTGATAATACATATGTTTTAGAGTCTGGTGAGTTGGCAGCATAGAAATGATGGTAAACATGAGTGCATACAAATAAATAAATAAATGCATATCATTTATGTACCCCAGCTACAAATATTTCTATAACACTGTATACCAATGCTTTCCAGGATAAAATCGTATCAAAAAAAATTAATATGCATGAGAAGAACTTAATTACCAATAGAATCAAATGAGAAGACTTTCTAGGTAAGCACTGGCATTATCCTAATATTTTTTCTATTTGTTAAGAATTTTAATCTCAAACTATATCTCACCAGAGAAATACAAGTGTCAGCTGTTCATGGAAATTACTATCAATGCAGGGTGAACATTACTGTTTTCTTAATTCTTTTCTGGCTTGCTTTTTAATTTGATCTGGGGAAGAATTTGATTCCTTTCTCACCTGAAGCGAGTTGTTTTTCCATTTAACCACTTCACCCAACCAATCTGGATTGTCCTTCAGATATTTTGGTGATGGTGGGGAGAATCCAGTGCAAGCTTGGATCTAATTTAATCCGAATAGGTCTCTGTTTACCCAAGGTTTTTCTTATTCCAGCAAAGAAATGAATTAACATTTTTGTCTATGCCCTCTTTCACCTTGTGATTTCTTTTTTTAATGGATTGTAATAATAAAAAAAATGACTTCGGTGTCAAGTTTCCAAAAGATGCCCTAATTAATTCATGAGCCATGATCCAAACTTCAAAGGAAATATATTCATTTATTAGGAGCACCATTCCGGCAATACTCGGATGCAGTTAGGACTGATCCTACGTAGATTTATGTTCCCCTATGACCCTGTCTCTCCCTTCCTCTCTGGCCATGTCATAAATCACATTCTCCAATTACCCACTTTGGCTGGCTGTGAAACCTAGCACCCTCCTTCTGATTGCGGTCAGAAAGAATGTATGGAATTCACTTCAGTTCTCCCTCCCTCCTGCTCATGGCAACTTGAAAGCTTTGCAAGTTGACACTCAGCGTATATGCTCATGTATATTTATATTATATTATATTATATTATATTATATTATATTATATTATATTATATTATATTATATTATATTATATTATATTATATTATATTATATTATATTATATTATATTATATTATATTATATTATATTATATTATATTATAATATTATATTATATTATATTATATTATATTATATTATATTATATTATATTATATTATATTATTATATTATTATATTATTATATTATTATATTATATAGATATAACTGGGATTTTGTTTTAATATTGATTTAGAAAGTCAAGAAGACATGGAGAACATTGGTGTGCCAGCAACACGTTGCATTTGAACAAGAAAGTCATTTACACAGAATAAAATGTCCATGCATCTCAGTTCATCACCACATTAATGTCTATTCTTTCAGAACTGGTTAATTCACGTCAACAATATGTCGCTTGTAAACTAGAAATGCTTTTGGGCTTGCTTAGTTGGTTAAACTAGAAATACTTTTAAGCATGGTTGGTTAAACTAGAAATGCTGTAGGACAACTCTAGGCAGATCAGGTTTTTAACTCCAGTGACCAAGTCTACATGGCCAACTGGTTAAGGAAAGAAAGAAGACAAGAATTCTGTAGGTTATAAATTAGGCATTAATAAACTTCACTAATAATAAGAATAATGCTTTGAAGAATATTTTTTTAAAACTTTGTTCAATTCATAGAAAGCAAAATAATGTCTCTATAAGATCAGGCTAAAGAGCTACAGTATGTATCTATATTCTGTTTCTAAATAAAGATGACCAGATACTCTGATAAACTCACAAGCACAGAATGAAGTTGTATTTTTGACATACTAATTTGGAGAAAATAAATGCAAAGAATGAGGAGCGGTTAGTTCATTTAAAAAAAAAAATCCTGTCTTTAACAAGCAGTGGCAAAGTATTAGCTAAGGCAAGTATTTGACTTATATTAACAAATATATCCTATGCTGGAAATTGAAGTAGAATTTTCCAACACATTTGGGGAGGGAAAAGTTGGAATAGCAATAGCAATAACACTTAGACTTATATACTTCACAGCCCTCTTTAAGCAAGTTTACAGTGTTAACATCTTGACCCCAACAATCTGGGTCCTCATTTTACCGACCTTGGAAGGATGGAAGGCTGAGTCAATCTTGTCCCATTCAGAATTGAACTCCAGACTATGGACAAAGTTAGCCTGCAATACTGTATTCTAATCACTGCCCTACCAGGACTCCTAAGAGCAATAGCACTTAGACTTATATACCGCTTCACAGTGCTTTACAGTTCTCTCTAAGCGGTTTACAGAATCAGCCTATTGCCCCCAATAATCTGGGTCCTCATTTTACCGACTTCAGAAGGATGGAAGGTTGAGTCTACCTTGAGCCTGGTGAGATTCGAACTGCCAAATTGCAGGCAGCTGGCAGTTAGCAGAAGTAGCCTGCAGTTCTGCACTCTAACCACTGCACCACTGCAGCTAAACTATCCAAACAGTTCAATCACATCTGTTTCAGTTTTAGAAAATGAATGCTCATAATTCCTTTTGGCTATTCTACACTAGGTTTGACACAAGTACAAGTACATCATCCCATAGCTTGGAAATCTTGATATTTTGTGACCTTTGCATGGCTTTAGATCACCTAGGGAGGATCTCCTTTGGGTTCCCTCTCAATCTGTAGTTTAGGGTTAGGGTTCTTCTCCTGAGTAATTGGTCAGAAGGATGGATTAGAGAGATAATTAAGTTCTTTATTATAACCAGCTTTCTTTACGGTAGTCCATCTCAAACCTTGTTTCACAGGTCTAAGCTCAAGTCCTTTATGAGTCAAAACTCAAGAAATGCCTACTTTTTATTACCCATGAAATGTTGTATAAATATCCAGTACCTCCCCCCCAAAAAAGACTTCATCCACACCTTATTGCCTTTCCTGAATTTAGCACAATGTGTGAATGTAGCCATAATGGAAGGGGGGAGAGTAATTAATGATTATCAATCTACCTAGAGTGTATGCACCAAGACAAATTCCTTGTGTGTCCAATCACACTTGGCCAATAAAGAATTCTATTCTATTCTATTCTATTCTATTCTATTCTATTCTATTCTATTCTATTCTATTCTATTCTATTCTATTCTATTCTATTCTATTCTATTCTATTCTATTCTATTCTATTCTATTCTATTCTACTCTACCCTACCCTACCCTACCCTACCCTACCCTACCCTACCCTACCCTACCCTACCCTACCCTACCCTACCCTACCCTACCCTACCCTACCCTACCCTACCCTACCCTACCCTACCCTACTCTACTCTACTCTATTCTATTCTATTCTATTCTATTCTATTCTATTCTATTCTATTCTATTCTATTCTATTCTATCTACAGCTTTTTATCAGAATGACTAAGTCAAACATTTTGCCCAAGGCAATATATCTGTCTCTATAAAATATAAGGGACGGGCAGAATTTGGGGGCCCCGGGAGCTGTAAAACCTCTGGAACTATCTAGAAGGTTCCTATTAGAAATGAAACCTGTGACACTTTGTCTGATTTAGAGTGACAGCCCTGATGCATTGAAAATGCAGACATCACTTCTCAGTGATGCCCAGGTGACAGTTACAACAGCCATTTCAGACCCATGCAGGTTCGTGTTTGCGCAGAGATAAAGCTGCGAGAGAAAAGGTAGCAAAAAATAAATAAATAGGCAAATTTGTGAAGGCACAAATCACTCGGCTCAAAGAAAGCATACAGAACCTGGATCCCCCTTTATCCAAAATTTTGTTTGTACAGCTGTTTTCATTACAATAAATGCTATTACCATGCCTTGCTTATTCCAAGCCTTGTAGACAAGACCGATGAGGCCACTTTAAATCAATGCAAATATACACAATTTGAAATATCCCCTACCATTTATTTCTGACTTCCTTCAACGGAAAAGCAAACATGGGCCCTTGAATAGCTTCCAGAACGGAGGACTGCTACCTGTAGATACTCAACAACATATTCAGGTAGGACAGATAACACATTTCTTGGGCGTTGCTCAAAGTAGACTAAGCATAAAGCCTTCTTCACATCAGAAAATAAAGAACACTATGAGTTCAAGTAAAACAATAATCCTATGGCTACAGTTAAAATATTTCAAAAGTTCTGAGACCTTATTTTTGTTAGCAGAGTTTGCATTACACCAGAGGTGGTATTCAGCAGGTTCTGATTAGTTCTGGAGAACCTGTAGCAGAAATTTTGAATAGTTCAGAGAACCGGTAGTAAAAATTATGATTGGCCCCGCCCCCATCTATCCTCTGCCTCCCGAGTCCCAGCTGATAGGGAGGAATGGGGATTTTGCAGTAACCTTCCCCTGGAGTGGGGAGGGAATGGAGATTTTACAGTATCCTTCCCCTGGAGTGGGGAGGGAATGGAGTTTTTACAGTATCCTTCCCCTGCCACGCCCACCAAGCCACACCCACCAAGTCATGCCACTCCCACCAAGCCACACCCACCGAACCGGTAGTAAAAAAAATTGAAACCCACCACTGGAACCACTGCTATGGAGAATTCTTTATTGACCAAGTGTGATTGGACACACAAGGAATTCGTCTTTGGTGCATATGCTCTCAGTGTACATAAAAAGAATCATAAGGTACAACACTTAACGATAGTCATAGGGTACAAATAAGCAATCAAACCATACTAGGAAACAATCAATATCAATATAAGTCATAAGGATACAAGCAACAAAGTTACAGTCATGCCATCATAGGTGGGAGGAGATGGGTGATAGGAACGATGAGAAGACTAATAGTAATAGTAATGCAGCCTTAGTGAATCTTAATCAATTAATTAATTAATCAATCCTTAATTCCTTAATCAAGGAACTACCAAGGAGAAAACAATACCATTTATATCTTACACCCTAATACTTACCATAGTTTATAAACTTTCGCGTATTTTAACAAAACCATCTGGATAAAAAAGGGAAATTAGATAATGATGTTAGTTATGCAGAAAAGGAAATGCTTCTGTACTGGCCTTCTTATACTTTAATAGTAATAAAAACCTGGCAATCATCTGGTAGAGGGGCAAAGATTTCCACTATTTATACTGATGGGAGAATGATAAATTGTAGGAGACAAATTAGACTTTTATATCAATTAAGCCTATTAAAATCACGGCCATTCATTGTGCTTTGAAGCTTATAGAAAATCAAAACAGAGAGAATCCCAGGGACGCTCAAACCAATATCGGCTCAGAAAGAAGGCCAAGGAGAAGGAAAAACATCAATAGGAGAATAATCAACTATCCTTCTGATGATGGATTAAACAGCGCAGTGTTTGAGAAAGAATGAGTGAGTGAGAACAATTTTTTGTGGGGGGAGGAAAGCACAAATGTTTGGAGGGAGAAGCTGTAGGAGAAGAAGAGGCAGAGCCTTTAGGGTGGAATGAAGTGAGTAATCAGCCTAGAACTGTTACGTTCCCACAAACCGTCTAAGTCAAAACCTCTCTTGAATTCTGTTGACTCTTATCTAGAGCCGCTAGTTCGGAAGAAAGCTCAGATTTTACACCGGTTCCAAATAGGGAGAGGTAACCAGTGGTGGAATTCATTTTTTTTTAAACTACCGGTTCTGTGGGCGTGGTTTGATGGGTGTGGTGTGGCTTGGTGGGCGCGGCAGGGGAAGGATACTGCAAAAATCTCCATTCCCACCTCACTCCAGGGCGAAGGATATTGCAAAATCCCCATTCCCTCCCCACTCCTGGGGGAAGGATATTGCAAAATCCCCATTCCCTCCCCACTCCTGGGGGAAGGATATTGCAAAATCTCCATTCCCACCCCATTCTGGGGCCAGCCAGAAGTGGTATTAGCTGGTTCTTTGAACTACTCAAAATTTCCACTACCGGTTCTCCAAATCCTGTCAGAACAGGTTTTGGAGAACCTGGATGTAACCCCATTCAGAACTAAAGAAGAACACTCTATAAAGCCTTAGTAAGTTCACACCTAGAGTACTGCATCTAGTTTTGGTCATAAAAAAAGATGTTGAGACTCTAGAAAGAGTGCAGAGAAGAGCAACCAGGATGATTAAGGGACCAGAGACTAAAACATACGATGAACGGTTACAGGAACTGGGCGTGGCTAGTCTAGTGAAGAGAAGGACCAGGGGAGACAGGAGAGCAGTTTTCCAATATTTGAGGGGCTGCCACAGAGAGGAAGGGGTCTAGCTATTTTCTAAAGCACCTGAAGGCCAGACAAGGAATAATGGATGGAAACTGAACAAGGAGAGATTCAACCTGGAAATAAGGAGAAATTTTCTGACAGTGAGAGCAATCAACCAATGGAACAGAAGATGCCTTTGGAAGTTCTGGGAGCTTCATCACTTGAGACTTTCAAGAAGAGATTGGACTGCCATTTTCAGAAATGGTGTAGGGTCTCTTCCTTTGGCGGGGGCGGGTTGGACCAGATGACCTACAAGGTCCCTTCCAACTCTGTTAATCTGTAATCTGTAATTCTCTAAAGTCTGGGTGATTCAAAGATTCACATTCCCTAGCTTGAATCTGTTCCTCACCATCCTGAATTGTTTTTGGGTTATTAATAAGCGAGATTTCACAATGCATCCAAATATTAGTTTCAGCTCGGTTAGGTATTTTATTTGCTTCAAATAATAAAAAATATAACACATAATGTACACACACATGCACAAGGAAAAAAAAATCTCTGTATCTGCTTAATAAAGCAAAGTGTATCCAAGTGAAACATTTCATACCCTTTGCTAAATTTTTCAAGCAACAATAGCCCTACTTGCCTTATTAAAACATTGTCATGCGTGCTGTTTTTAGGTAGCTCACAGTTTCAACTCTGATTTTCGATCTTTTTTTCTTATTATTTAAGGGGGGGCGGGAGAAATCTGAATATTCAGTCCTATGATCCATCCTAGAAGAAGAAGTATTATGGTACCTTATTTGTATGCTATTCTTTGAGAAACTTTATTTGGTCTAATTTAATATCGGAGAGCGTCACTTTGTATATTCTTTGTCATTTTGTTATGGAGGTAATAACTGTTTTATTTATATGGTGCTGCTAATGCAATTGATGCTGGAGGCAATTTACATTAACACACCACATTAAATTTTCAAGCTGATCTTAACAAGGGAGAAACAAAAGGAAAAAGGGAAAGGCAGGTGGGGGAACAGATCGTCAAGACGACAATACAACACATTTTTAAAAGTTTCAAAAAAAATGGTTATGGTTTAATAAGTGTGCAAAGTAAACCAAACAAAATAGTTACACCATATATTATCTCGTCAATTTGACTACAAATTCAGAGCCACTAATGGCTGGTGTTGACTCTGAGTAAATACATATCTATGGAGCAGGAGTGGGTTCTACTTACCTTTACTACTGGTTCTCAACGAGATCGCACACCCTCACTTCGCTCGCGCGCACGAGCTTTAATTCTGCACATACACAGATTGCTGATTATGACATCCAGGGCAGTGGACAGGGCCTTCCGCTGGTTTTACTACTGATTGTTGCGAACTGGTCCAAACCAGGGACAACCTACCACTCAGAGGGTGGTTTCAGCAGGTTCTGACCAGTTCCTTACAACCGGTAGCAGAAATTTTGAGTAGTTCGGAGAACCAGTAGTAAAAATTCTGACTGGCCCCACCCCCCATCTATTCCCTGCCTCCCAAGTCCCAGCTGATTGGGAGGAAATGGGGATTTTGCAACAACCTTCAATTGGATTGGGGAGGGAATGGTGATTTTACAGTATTCTTCCCCTGGAGTGGGGAGGGAATGGTGATTTTATAGTATCCTTCCCCTGGAGTGGGGTGGGAATGGAGATTTTACAGTATCCTTCCCCTGCCATGCCCACTAAGCCACAACCACCAAGCCACACCCACAGAACCGGTAGTAAAAAAAATTTGAAACCCACCACTGCTACCACTGCAATGGAGATTCTCAAATACATATCTATGGCAGTGGGGAAATCCTGCCAGTCCTGTCTGGCTTGCAGGAGCCGGCAGCGCTGGAAGCACCTGTTTCGGTGAACAGGTAGTGGCGGCAGCCCAGACATTGTTACTTCCTGGTTTTAACCCTCTGTGCACTTCCGAACTGGTAGAGAAGGTAAGTAGATTTCACCCCTGATCTATGGAGGTCATGGTCATCCCAAAAGTGCTTTTCCAAAAGGCAATTGGATTTTCTTGGCTTTTTTCCTTTAAAAGGTTTTGCTTCTCCTCCAAGAAGGTTTTTCAGTTCTTCTTTAGAACTGAAGAAGCTTCTTGTATGAGAAGCATGATGAGCTATCCCCAGCCAGGAGAACTTCCAATGATAGTCTGTCCCCGGGGCATTAGGTCTTCCAATAGTGTAGACATCATGGAACTGAGTCCATCCACTTTGCTTCTAGACAGCATACTAAAAAGCAGAGCCCTCACCCTGCCAACAAAAGTGCATATAGTCAAGGCGATGGTTTTCCCAGTTGCAATGTATGGCTGTGAAAGTTGGACTATAAGGAAGGCTGAGCGCCAAAGAATTGAAGCCTTTGAACTATGGTGCTGGAGAAGACTCCTGTGACTCACTTGGATTGCAAGGCGATCAAACCTATCAGTCCTAGTGGAGATCGACCCTGACTGCTCTTTAGAAGGCCAGATCCTGAAGAGGAAACTCAAATACTTTGGCCACCTAATGAGAAGGAAGGACTCCCTGGTGAAGAGACTAATGCTGGGAACGATTGAGGGCAAAAGAAGAAGGGGACAGCAGAGAACGAGGTGGCTGGATGGAGTCACTGAAGCAGTCGGTGTGAGCTTAAATGGACTCCAGGGGATGGTAGAGGACAGGAAGGCCTGGAGGAACATTGTCCATGGGGTCGCGATGGGTCGGACACAGCTTCGCAACTAACAACAACAACAACTTTGCTTCTCTTCTTATTTCCTTCTACATTTTTTTGCCAACATTTTGTCAACATCTCTAGAGAGCTAGGTCATCACATGTTGTTTTTGAAATATCTTAAGATGAACCTGGTCATTTGTGCCTCAACTGAGAATTTAAGATTAGGGTGAGAAATATGTTTGTAACCAAGGATACATTTTATGTTGGGTGAATGTATGCCCTGCCCAAGGGCATAAGGTTGTAGGCTACCTCTCATATATGTAATTAGTATTTTTCCCACCCCACTAACCCCATTTTTTAAATCTTTTCTTTACAGCTATGGTCTGTCTGTTTTAAACTACACATTTTGTCTGTTTCCCATTTTCAAAAAAACAAGGCATCGTGTTATTGATTTTCAGCATTTATTATTCATGTTGATAGGCCATCTGACTCCATCATAATTCTGGACAATGTTCAATATAAAGCAGTTTTAAACAGTACAATAGAAATACAAATGATACAGGAAGGAAACATCTGGAAAACATAAACCAGAGATTCTGACAAAGCAACCAATCACGGCCCTGCAGGGAGAGCAGGATGAGGTTCCGATGACTGTAAAAACATGACTCATGGGCAGATGCCACCTTGGAGTTATTGCTTACTCTTCTCCTAGAAATCACTAAATGAGATCAGATCTGGAAATTGGGTAGTGGGGAAAGGCTTTGGCTTAATATGAGTCTGCCTCCCCATTTTTCTTTATCCCATTGTTGTCGCCATCTACTTTTTACGAGATTGAATCACAGGGAGATCAATAGGTTACCAGGAAGAAAGAGAACTAAGCAATTTATTTAGTTGTTTCTCTTTCCAGAAAGAGAATGCAAAGAGGATGGAATAAAAAATTCACCACAGTGTGTCTTCTAGTTTTCCAGAGCCTTTCCTTCCTTCCTTCCTTCCTTCCTTCCTTCCTTCCTTCCTTCCTTCCTTCCTTCCTTCCTTCCTTCCTTCCTTCCTTCCTTCCTTCCTTCCCTTCCCTTCCCTTCCCTTCCCTTCCCTTCCCTTCCCTTCCCTTCCCCCTAAGAATCATATAAGAGTTCCACTCTGAAGGGGGAAGGGAGTTCCCAAATGTGAAAGAGACTGTAAATAAATAAATAGGAGGTAAGCAAGACATATTCCAAAATTCACATAAGAAGATGGAGTTTGCAAGATCCAATCTGGGTCAGGCAGATTGGATCCTGCAACATTATCCCGGGACGCGTATATTCTCCTTCATTTGTAAAATGGAGTTTGCTCGTAAAGTCTTGATGACAGACAAATGATAGATTAGCAAAACATGAGACTAGAAATACCCTCTAGATTCTTGGCTGCCTGTTCTTATAAGAACTATTTTGAAATGTGGGAAAGAAAAGATGCTATGAAAACTAGAATGGATACAACTGTTGTGAACACCAGTATGCCTTTTAGGACTTGATGCCATATGTACCTTCTGCCATGACTTCTAGGTGGAGATTGGCCTGCCGTAGGTTGGGGAGGCCTGGACATAAGACTTGACTTAAACCCTAGTTGTCCCACCAAAGCATTTACAAATACTCCCAGCCTGCATGCTACAGTAGAAAGTATACAGGTAGTCCTTGATTTACAACCATTCATTTAATGACCATTCAAAGTTACAAGGGCACTGAAAAAAAGTGACTTATGATCCTTGTTCACACTTATGACCATGGTGTCAACTTGCAAAGCTTTCAAGTTGCCATGAGCAGGAGGGAGGGAGAACTGATAGAGCTGATTGATTTCCCTAACTGAAGCTACATTCCATAGATGCTTTCTTACCGCAATCAGTAGGAGGGTGTTGGATTGCATAGCCAGCCAAAGTGGTTAACTGGAGAATGTGATTTACGACATGGCCAGGGAGGAGGGGAGAGACAGGGTCATAGGGGAACATAAATCTACGTGGGATTAGTTCTAACTGCATCCGAATATTGCCGAAATGGTGCTCTTAATAAATGACTGTATTTCTTTTGAAGTTCGGCTCGTGGCTCATTAATTAATTAGGGCATCTTTTGGAAAGTTCACACATTGCAGCATCCCCATGGTCATGTGATCAAAATTCGGATGTTTGGCAACTGACTCGTATTGATGGCAATTACAGTGTCCTGGGTCCTTTTTGTGATTTTTTTTCTGAGAAGCGAAGTCGATGAGGAAGCCAGATTCACTTAATAACCGTGTTACCCTGTTTCCCCTAAAATAAGATTCAACCGGAAAATAAGCCCTAGTATGATTTTTTTCAGGGTGCTTGTGATATAAGCCTTACCCCCCCCCCGAAATAAGCCCCAGTTAAGATTGTCAGCCAGACAGATGCATTTAGTACTGTGTTTTCCCAAAAATAAGAACTAACTGGAAAATAAGCCCTAATGTATCTTTTGGAGCAAAAATTAATATAAGACCCAGTCTTATTTCTTGGGAAAACACGGTACTAAATTAACAACTGCTTAAGTGTCTTGCTTAACAACTGTGGCAAGCAAGGTCGTAAAATGGGGCAAAACCTACTTGACTCTTGTCAACTAGTTGGGCTCAACTATGGTCATAAGTGGAAAACTACCTGTATGCATTTTCTTGAAAGGTCTTTTTTGCAACCTGTTGTGACCTAGGCTTCCTGAGTCATTAAAACACACAAGTAGTCCCAAAAACCTCTTTTATTGCAACAGCTGTGAATTATGTTCATTCACAGCTGTGTCTCAATTAGTTGCAAAAAGTCCTTTGGGAGAAGTCCTTCGGAATAATCACCAACCTTTATCTCCCTTGACACGTTGCCAAAGACCTACTTGGCAAAGCCACATGGATTCCAGAATCAAACAGAGATGCCAACTGGGAACAGAATTAACAACATTGCATTCCTGCAAAGTGCCCATTTGCCTTTGCTCCTCTTTTAAGCCTTATGGGAAGGGCCAATCATCTCCAGGCCTTACTCCCGAGTCGTCCCTTTTGTTTTAACTGTTTGTGCCTTCTGGCAGCTCTGCGCATGCATGCACTAGGAACAGGCTTCCCCTGTTCCTCTGCCTCTCTGATGTCCGACTCGAGGCTCTAGAGTCCGTGCATCACTCCCAAATGGCCCTGGCCCCATCTCTGCCTCCAACGCAGAGCCCTCATCCGGGCCTTCCCCAGAGTCCAGGACTGGCCCATGTTCCTCCCCAGCCTCTTCACTGTCCAACTCCACTGCCAGCTCCACAGGCTGCTGGCGGACCACAACACAATCAGCATACTTTCTTTGGGACATTTTGCTCCCCTCAAAAAAAGTCCTCCTGGAAAACAAACAGGTAGATCCTCCAGTGTAATAATAAAAAAAAAAGACAGATAGAGGATAGCACCCCTAAGCTCTATGGAGGGAAAAATGGGGAGAGATAGCAATTATGTATATTTTGGTAAGCCGTCGTTTGTATTGCACACAGAGAGAAAATTGGAGAGTCTGCTTCGACTCCCTTAAAATATGCAAGCAAAGGAAAGCAAATAGAGAGGGCAGGCAGCTATTGATTGCCAACCAGCACTTCGCAGGATTTGGAGATTAACAGGATGTGCCTGCACTGCCTGATAGGAGGCTGTGAGCAGAGAGCAGCTCAAAAATTGATGATCTACAAACAAGAGGAGTGAAGAGACCTCAAAGAGGGACAGAGGAGAAAAGTTTGAAGACTAAGAAAGAGAGAAAAAAAACTTTGGACGAAGTTTTTTTGAACGTCTAGCCACAGGGCCATGGGTCTCCCAATATTTAACCGCTGTTTTTTTTCACGGCACTCATCCTTTGGTTACTGTGAGAAAACATTCCTCCAAGTTTCCAACAAACAGATAAATTATACATGAACCAAACATACTGGATTCTCACAAACAAACAAACAAAAAAGAAACCTAGTTTGTAATTGAAGCTAGCATGTGTGAAGACAGATGCTAGGTCTTTCCCTGACCTGCATAAACATCTTGTGTGTGAGACAATCTAAATTGTAATCAGCATTTTACAAAGCTCAAACAGCAAGGCACAGTCTCTTCGGCTTTTTAAGGCAGCATCTTGCTTGTGGATTCAAAGATACTGGGGTCCTTTTGGAAAACGAAAATTGGGACTTTCTTTTGAAGTTTAAAAAGGTCTCCTTTCTTTTCTTTTTTCTTTTTGTTAAAGTCATTTGGTTCGCTCCAGATACTTGGAGGTAAGATACACCTCTCAAGCCAGAAATGCATAGAACTGGTTTCAATAGTCAATATTTGTTTGTTTCTGTATTCATTTATTTCTATCCCACTTATTTTTTTTTACAAATAAAACAAGGTGGCAAGCATATCCAAAACACCTAGCACTACCTCCTTCTATTTTCCCTGCAACAGCAACGCCATTAGATGGGTTGGGCTGAGAGAGAGGGACTGGTCCAAAGTCACCCAGCCAGATTTCATGCCTATGATGGGAGTAGAACTCACCATCTCCTGGTGATCGGCCCAAAGTCACCCAGCCAGATTTCATGCCTAAAATGGGACTAGAACGCACAGTCTCCTGGTGATTGGCCCAAAGTCACCCACTCAGCTTTAATGCCTAAAATGGGACTAGAACTCACTATCTCCTGGTGATTGGCCCAAAGTCACCCAGCCAGATTTCATGCCTAAAATGGGACTAGAACTCACCATTTCCTGGTGATTGGCCCAAAGCCATCCATCCAGCTTTCATGGCTAAGTCAGGGCTTGAACTCATAGCCTCCCACTTTCTAGCCTGGTGCCTTAACCAACCAGTCCAAACTGGCTGAGATTTGTCAGCATCATGACAAATAATTATGATTTTACCATCGTCTTTCCGGCACTATTTGCAACTTGCTTCCCCTGTCCTGTTGCTAGCTCGTTTCTCCTCTCTTGTTTCCTTCTGCCTGGAAAGCTTCAATGCCTCTGTCTCTACTCAGACAAACTCCAGACTTGCAGAGTAGCGTGTCTTTTACTTGAGCATCACCGAGAAACTCTTTGTCAAGCAGAATAATAGTGCCTTATTTCTCTCCTCTCCTTTAATAGGACATATATTGTTCAGCTCAATTTGCTGGTGATTTTTAAATATATATTTTAAGGGCTTCAAGTCACCTCCCTTACCAGAAAAGCCCTGAAGGAAAATAAAAATTCATATTACTGCATATTAAAATGATGGTTGCTGTTATGCAGAGATTGGAACATAATGTGCTTTAGGAAAAAAAAAGTACATGCAGCCCTTGTATGGAAAAACGTTGATCTATAATTACAATAGAGACAGACTGAGTAGCTAAAGCATGTTGTTGCAAAACTTCGCAAGGATGACTCTATATATATTTGTTCTAGCACTTATCCCTATGCAAAGCACTTTTGTAACATATTTTTTCCCCCTGCGTTCTGCTTGCTAACATCCCTGCGAAACTGTTTGGGTTTTTTTTAAAAAAAAATTATTTAAGACGACAGAAAAAAAAACTGAGTGCACGTAGTAGGATCATATCACAGCAACCATATCCTGACCTATACACTTTTATTGTATTCTGTATATAGACTCTGAGGAAACATAAGTGGTTATGCTTACAGCGATATTCAAAATGTGATTTGTGAGAACGAGAGCAGAGAGTTCATCTGTGCACCAGAAATTCATAACCTTTTCAGTTCCAGCATCTATCTATCTATCTTTCTTTCTTTCTTTCTTTCTTTCTTTCTTTCTTTCTTTCTTTCTTTCTTTCTTTCTTTCTTTCCTTTTCATATTCCCCTTCCTTCCTTCCATCCATCTTCCTTCTTTCTTTCTTTCTTTCTTTCTTTCTTTCTTTCTTTCTTTCTTTCTTTCTTTCTTTCTTTTTCTTTCTTTCCTTTTCATATTCCCCTCCCTTCCTTCCTTCCTTCCTTCCTTCCTTCCTTCCTTCCTTCCTTCCTTCCATCTTCTTTCTTTCTTTCTTTCTTTCTTTCTTTCTTTCTTTCTTTCTTTCTTTCTTTCTTTTTCTTTCTTTTTTGAAATAGAACAGATAGACAAGAAGATTGAATATCCCTTCAGCTGATCTTAAGACTTAACCCGCCCCCCATTATGTGCCGTGAGGGTTTTTGTGTTTTCTTCTCCTAGATATATATCTGCTGCTACAACTGATTACTTATTGCCATCACGTATCTGATAATCCAAGATGATGACAATCTAGGAGAAAGGCAGCTATGCAAGATTGCTGATAGAAATAAGGAAGAAATACAGGACCCTGGAGAGCAACTACAAAGATAAAACATGCTATTTCAATCCTGGTTTGAAGGAACTGGTAGAAGTTCATTCATTCATTTATGAACCATCATTGTTGCTTGTTACAGTCATTGGGTTTTTCATGCAGCCTTTAGGGCTGAAGACAGAGAATTATGGTGTAGAATATCCTAATGTTCCTTTCATTCCCTACTTTAGAAATAAAGAATTCCCTTAGTCCTAGTCTATGAATTCAGTGGGAATGTATCCTGTTTCCCCGAAAATAAGGCCCAACCGGAATCAGTCCTAGCATGATTTTTCAGCATGCTCGTAATATAAGATCTACCCCCAAAATAAGCCCCAGTTAAGATTGTCAGCCAGATGGATGCATTTAGTACCGTATTGCCCCAAAAATAAGACCTATCCAGAAAATAAGCCCTAATGCATCTTTTGGAGCAAAAATTAATATAAGACCCTGTCTTATTTTTGGGAAAACATGGGTATTACTAAAACCAACTCTGGTTTGCAAGTTAATTCTAAAGCATTTGTTATCCCCCAGAGGGTAATGGTGGCCAAAGAAGAAATGAGACAAATAGGCCAGATTTTAGTATATCCTCCTGGAACAGAAATAAGGGCTACCCTCTCTTACTCTGGTTCAAACATTAAGTGAGCTGTCACATTCCAAAATAAATTATGATAATGTATTGTGCCATCTCAATCCTAACTACGATGTGTGGTTTCTGCATTAAGTCACACAAACACTAAGCAGCTACTAAGACTTTTGAGTGAGAAAGAATAGAGTGGATTTGCAACACCGATGTGTCATCTTATTTAAAACCAAATCCCAGATTTGTATTCTTTTAAAACACACATGTGCGCACATTCCCTGCACACACACACAGTTGAGAAACACTTCACTCAGAATGCTTAAAAATAGTCTGAGGTAATAATTAAAGGGAAGTGATTACCACACGCATTCCCTTCCACTGATGCTAAGCGTGGCGGTTATATCCCGAAATATTGTGAAATTAAGAAACTTCTGAAGTGACTACAGTTGGCAGGTGTGAGAAAATGGAGTGAAATTGGATGTTTTCCAATTCCCGAAGAATGATCTTAAAACAGGGGTGAAATCCAGCAGGTTCTGACAGGTTCTGGAGAACTGGTAGTGGAAATTTTGAGCCGTTCGGAGAATCGGTAGCGGAAATTTTGAGTAGTTCAGAGAACCGGCAAATACCACCTCTGGCTGGCCCCAGAGTGGGGTGAGAATGGAGATTTTGCAGTATCCTTCCACTGCCACGCCCACCAAGCCACACCCACCAAGCCATACCATGCCCACCAAGCCACGCCCACAAAACTGGTAGTAAAAAAATTTGGATTTCACCACTGTCTTAAAAGGTACTCTTTATAAGGAAAAAGATGGCAATCATTGAGGATGGATAAATCAAGAGTTCTGTTTAGTTGAGGCTATCCAGGCAGGGGAGGCAGCCATGTCTTACTTCGTATCAGATTAAGGAGGGGAAAAAAAAAAACCAAAACTAGGTCAGTATTACATCTTTTGAATGGCAGCAGCTATCCAAGCTGTCACACAGAAGATCTTCATCTGTTGCCTGATTTGGTCATCTGTGTCCTTTTGTCAATGAACTCTTTTTTTAAAAAAAAAATCTGCTTCGAAATCTTCCCTCTGGAAGATAATAGGCTTTCTTTATGTATGAATAGGCAAAGCTGTTTTGTACCCGAGAAAAATTGGTCCCCTCAGAAATAGCATTTCTCACCTCCTATATGGTATCATTCCTTCAGTTTCCAAGGACCTAGTTAGTGTTTTTTTTCTCTCCCAAGGTTTGTGTATCAGTCAAAGTTATCAGGAGTGATAGTACACTTCATAAGAAATAAGAGGCCATCGGTCTTCTCTCTTTTGCTCTTTTATTTGCCATCCTATCTATCTTTGACTGATACATAAAGATGTTGAGACTAGAACAGGGGAGTTAGACTCAAGGCCTGGGGGCCGGATCCTGGGGTGGGCTGCTGGGGGTTCGCAGGGGTTTGGGAGAACCTCTAGCTAAGATTCTGTGCAGTTCGGAGAACCCCCAAATCCCATTCCTGACTTGCCTTGCCCACCATGCCCTGCCCCTCCCAGGAGTCCCCATGCCAGGGATGGGTTCTACTTACCTTTACTACCGGTTCACATCGCGCCCGCACACACTTGGTCATTTCACTCGTGCCCGCATCTGCATGCACAGATCACCTATGATGACATCTGGGTCAGTGGGCTCCTGCTGGTTTTACTACCGGTTCTTGCAAACCGGTCCGAACCAGGGGCAACCCATCACTGCCCCGTTTTGGGTGCAGGTAAGTGCAGGGTGCACGCGGAGGCTCAGAGAGGGCAAAAAATGGGCCTACCGGAAGTTCGGGAAGGCCTCCAGAGGGCCTTTGGAGCCTGGGGAGGCCTTTTTCGTCCTCCCAAAGGCTCGAAGAAATCCTCTGGAGCCCGGGGAGGGCAAAAGTGCTCCTCCTGCCATGGTACAGGAGGCCGACTAGGCCATACCCACCATGGCCACGCCCACCCAGCAACCGGGCAGAGAACCCCTTGCTAAAATTTTTGAAGCCCACCCCTGAGTGTAGGCAATTGCCAATGACAAGGATCTGAGTTCAGTGGCTTTCAATTTAGACTGCAGTGGAATAAGACTGTTGGTCCAAAGAGTCGAATGAAATATACAAAATATCGAAGAGAGCATATTTATATGGTGTCCATGTTCTGCTCAGCCTCCAAGTGACAGATGGTCTTCGTGGATACCCTGAACTCTTAAACAGAAGTTTCATCCAAATTTAGAACTACATTAGAAATATTTTAAAAAATTTGCAATGACTAGACCGGGCATGTGAATTGAATTGATCTCGTTTCCCAATGCCTGCCTTTAGACATAACTATGCAATCTGACTGAAATGGAAATTATGACTTTTTTATATATATAAAATGAAACACTGAAGGGGGATTTCGAACACATGCTAGCTGAGCTCTTATAGATCTCATTAACATATGTCCCATATAGTTCAGCGTCTGGAAGAGCTGTAAAGCGTTTAAAATTGTAATATTTTTATAAAGAGGGAGGGCAGGGAGTTTTCAGATTGCTTAATGCTTGTATCTATTTAAATGATGAGAATGTCGGATTGGAGCTATTCTGGATAGATATGGACCTAGTGAATAAAATGCCAGGAGATTTGGTGACAGAAAAGTCCCACCGTGGCCAACTTTATGTATCATTTGAGGATATTGTATCTGTGCTTCTATCGGCGATGATTTCAATGCTATTTTCCTAGACAGAAAGATGGATGTTGCTAGGCCACCGTCTGATTCTATTGCTATGGTTATTGCTCAACATCTGCTACCTGGGATAAACACAAATCACCTGAAACAATGAGATCTATTTGCAGTACATTGGACGTTCTGGTGAGATGCAATTGGCTATAGCTGCTCCTGGGTTTTCGATCTCAGAAATCATAAAAAATTCCCCTAGAGAGGGGATACTACCTCATATCCCATGGTAGTAATACTACTACTTCTTTCTTTAATTCTTTCCTTCCTTCCTTCCTTCCTTCCTTCCTTCCTTCCTTCCTTCCTTCCTTCCTTCCTTCCTTCCTTCCTTTTTTCTTTCTTTCTTTCTTTTTTCTCTTTCTCTTTCTTTTTGCTTCCTTCCTTCCTTTATTTATTTATTTCTCTTTCTTTTTTCTTTCTCTTTCTTTCTTTCCTTTTCATATTCCTCTTCCTTCCTTCCTTCCTTTCTTTTTTCTTCCTTCCTTTATTTCTTTCTCTTTCTTTTTTCTTTCTTCTTTCTCTTTAAAAAAATGATTTTTATTGTAAACACATTAAAACAAAACACAAACATACAACATTTATATACATAAACTCTTTTTACAGCTTTTTCATAGTGATCCTTTCTTAGTATTTACTATTTATACATATTTTAACTATCTTATTCCATATTGCTACCTTCTTTATTTCATCTACATTTTGCTTGATCTTTACATTTCAGTCATTTATATTATAATTTACCAATTTTCTCCCTTAATTTTAACAGTTCTTTCTCTCTCCTTTATTCCTCTTTCTCATTTTTCCTATCCTCCAACCACTCATACCATCTATGCCAAATTTTATAATATTCTGTATCCTCTTTCTCCTTCCTTCCTTCCTTCCTCCCTTCCTCTTTCTTTCTTTCTTTTTTCTTCCTTCCTTCCTTCCTTCCATCTTTCTTTCTTTCTTTTTTCTTCCTTCCTTCCATCTTTCTTTCTTTCTTTCTTTTTTCTTCCTTCCTTCCTTCCTCTTTCCTTCTTTCTTTCTTTCTTTCTTTCTTTCTTTCTTCTTTCTTTCTTTCTTTCTTTCTTTTTTCTTTTTCACATTCCCTTCCTTCCTTCCTTCCCTCCCTCCCTTTCTCTCTCTCTCTCCCTTCCTCCTCCTCCTTTTTCCTCCTCCTCTTCATGTATTTATCAATTATGTCAATTATCCCCACAACAACAACAACAAAAATCTTCAAAATAGATTGGTTGAAAGACAATAAATCGCCCCGTCAGTTCTACAACAGGATTTTGGATTCCTATGTCAAGTCTAAAGTCTTATTACCTCATGTGTCTTCAGGGTAGTCCTTTGTAGGACTTTCCAGAAGACAAATCTGCAATTTGGAAAATGACTTGGAATCATCCAGTTTCAAGGTTAAGAATGAAAGAAAGAATAGCAGAGATTTGCCCATTAGCAGTTTTAGACCTGAGAGCAAAGGAAACATCAAAGTCTCTGGTTTTTTTCCCACTACTGTGGTAACATGCATTTAAATGATAAGGCTTATTTATAAATAGGATTAGAAAAAAACAGTATGCATTTCATCAGCATAATTTCACATCCCTTGGTTAGTGAAGCAGAAAATGTACATCTTTTGTTGTTGTTTTAATCAGTACACAGTTTCCTGGAGACGTTTACAACCATTATACAGTACATACGTGCATATAAAGGGGCTAGAAGACACTTCTCAGGAAACAACCTGAATGAAAAATTGCTGGTGACCTTCTACCGCTGCACTGTAGAGAGTATTTTAGCTCACTGCACCTGTGTATGGTTTGCCAATTGCAAAGTGGAAAATAGGATAATGCTCCAGAGGATTAACTTCATTGCCCAGAGAATCATTAGTTGCCCTCTCCCCTCCTTGGAAGAGCTTTATAGCTCCTGCTGCCTTAAGAAAGTTTAAAACAGTCTTAAAGATCCATCTCATCCTGGGCACTTTTTTTTTTTTTTGAACTATTACCATCTGGCAGACGGTACAGGATAACAGATAGCAGAGCTGTACCTGCCTATTCATTTGTTTTTGGAGGCACCGGTCTACCAATCTGTTTTTGGAGGCACTAGTCTACTCATTTGTTTTTGGAGGCACTGGTCTACCCATTTATTTTTGCAGGCACCGGTCTACTCATTTGTTTTTGGAGGCATCGGTCTACCACCACACTGCCTTTTAACACTGATCAGCTGTAGAGCGGCCCTTTGGGGATTTTGCAGTAATCTTCCCCTGGAGTGGGGAGGGAATGGAGATTTTATAGTATCCTTCCCCTGGAGTGGGGAGGGAATGGAGATATTAGAGTATCCTTCCCCTGGAGTGGGGAGGGAATGGAGATTTTACAGTTTCCTTCCCCTGGAGTGGGGAGGGAATGGAGATTTTACAGTATCCTTCTCCTGGAGTGGGGAGGGAATGGAGATTTACAGTATCTTTCCCCTGCTACGCCCACCAAGCCATGCCATGCCCACCAAGCCACACCCACAAAACCGGTAGTAAAAAAATTTGAAACCCACCACTGATATGCGGGGGTTGCATGCACATGCATGGGGGTGGGTGGGTCATGACCGCATGCACGGGGAGCATGGGGGGGTTGTGTGCACATGCGTGAGAGGGGGCTGCATTGCATTATGCATGCCAACACACATTCGTGCTGTCACGGGCACGCTTGCGCGCTTTCAGCCCATGACGATAAAAAGGTTTGCCATCACTGCTATAAGACTATCTCTACATTGCTTTGGAACTGCATTAGGTCAACTGCTTAGTGTCCTTGACTTTATCTTTCCTAAATATTCATCCATCCCACCTGCTCTGCAGCCACAGAATTGCTCTAAACCATGAAAAAAAAAAGTTTGTGATTTCAATCTATCAGTGCTCACTGCTGGATAAATTATAATTGTTCTGTTGCAATAAAATAAAAAAGAAAATAACTTTAGAAGCAATAAAAAAAAGGAGATTAATTAACCCATTTATCACAATACACCAAACAAGCCAATGATTTTTATAATTATCAAAACAACTCAATTTTTTGCTTTGGTACACAAACTTGTTTGAGCAACTGAAATGAAAATCATCAGAATTACTTACAATACACTGGCTACCAATGCATGACAAAATTAAACTGTTACAACCAATTAATTGAACTTAATAAAGCTTTTAAAATATTTTTTTTTTGTTTATTAGCATTCCTGTGGGGTTAATGATGTAGTCCCACAATGACTAGGAAGAACAGAATAGAAAAAGAAAAGAACAAATTATATTAGCTGTGTGTTAGGAAATCCAATATGACTTTTAGTAGATAATAAATCATTCACAAAGGCAATCCATTGGACGCATTAAATTTATTTATTTGCTTGGGTTTTATCATTAACCAGCCCCATCCGTCTCCAAATCTGCAATACACACCATGGGAATGTAGGAATGTGGCTCTAATATTGCCCCAGACGTCCAAAAAATTCTTCACTCTCTGAAAGAGATTCTTGCTCCTTTTGCTTGTCCAAGGAAAAGACAGAAATTTGAAGAAGCATGTCACTGCATGTATTTTACATAGTACATCAGTTGGCTGATAGAGATACTTCTCTGTCTGTCTGTCTGTCTGTCTGTCTGTCTGTCTCTCTCTCTCTCTCTGCCTCTCTCTCTGTGTGTGTCTCTGTCTCTCTCTCTGTGTGTGTCTGTCTGTCTGTCTGTCTGTGTCTGTCTGCCTTGTGTCTCTGTCTCTGTCTCTGCCTCTCTGTCTCTCACTCTCACTCTCACTCTCTCTCTCTCTCTCTCTCTGTCTCTCTCTGTCTGACTCTGTCTCTCTCTCTGTCTCTCTGCCTCTATGTGTCTCTGTCTCTCTGTCTCTGTCTCTGTCTCTGTCTCTCTCTCTCTGTGTGTGTGTGTGTGTGTGTGTGTGTGCCTGACTCTCTGCCTCTGTGTGTCTCCCTGTCTCCCTCTCTCTCTCTGTCTCTGTCTCTCTCTCTCTGTCTGTCTCTCTGTCTCTCTCCCTCTCTCTCTGTCTCTGTCTCTGTCTCTCTCTGTGTGTCTCTGTCTCTGTGTCTCTGCCTCTGTGTGTGTCTCCCTCTCTCTGTGTCTCTGTCTCTGTCTGCCTCTCTCTGTGAGTGTGTCTCTGTCTCTCTCTGTCTCTCTCTGTGTGTCTCTCTCTCTGTCTCTTTCTGTATCTCTCTCTCTCTCTCTGTGTGTGTGTGTGTGTTGTGTGTTGTGTGTGCAAACACCACATACAAACCTGTCCTTTTCTTCTTGGACCACTTTTTGGATTGCCCACCTGACCGTTGCTTTCTGGAGATATCACAAAGCTTTTACAGGGTCCCCAAAATAAAAGCTCAATTTTATTGCAAGTACATTCAGGCATTTTGAAACGAGAATTGACCATCTCTTATGCTTAGTAAAACCAGTGCAAAAATACCCATAGCTCACTTTTTTTCCTCCACGATAAACCCACCTGAGTGATTTAAAAAGTCAGAGGGAAAAAAAAAAACACACATCCAGGATTTCTTCACAAGCTGATATTCCCTTAGTCGTTTCTGTACTTGTTGGATAAGTCTTTGGTCATTAATTGAATTCATTGCTTGATCTGGCCAAATGTGATTAGACAAACAAGGAATTCGTCTCCGACATGGGAGCTTTCAGTGTACATGCCAAGCAACAGAATAGTAATAACAACACCCATAAAAGTGGGAAATAAAGAAGATAATAAGAAAGATAAATAATAACCTTGCAGCCACACTACATGGGTAAGTGTACATAGATGCACATCTCATTCAGAGCCACCAGATCTTATTTGAAATGACTGGGTTAAAACTGGTGGTGGAATTCCATTTTTTTTACTATCGTTTCTGTGGACGTGGCTTGGTGGGTGTGGCAGCGGAAGGATACTACAAAATTTCCATTTCCTCCCCACTCCAGGGGAAGGATACTGCAAACTCTCCATTCCCACCCAATTCCAGGAGAAGGATACTGCAAAATCCCCATTCCCACCCCACTCCAGGGGAAGGATACTGCAAAATCCCCATTCCCTCCCCACTCCTGGGGGAAGGATACTGCAAAATCTCCATTCCCACCCCAATCTGGGGCCAGCCAGAGGTGGTATTTGCTGGTTCTCCGAACTACTCAAAATTTCCGCTACTGGTTCTCCACAACCTGTCAGAACCTGCTGGATTTCACTCCTGGTCAAAACTCCCTAGCAAACTGTAGTTCTAATATTTGAAGGATCTGTATTTAAGTACAGCCCTTGAGCTCCTTACAAGCTCTCCATCGAGACGCTGATCAGCCTGAAATTCAGCGGCACAGAAGAAGGCTTAGGGTCTAAAACCATAAGGAATAAATCTATAGAGACACCAGGAACTTCATTGCAAAGCCTTTGACTGCAGACAATATGACAGTTTTAAAGTATTTATAGGCAGTTTCACTGATGGAAATAGCAGCGAGCGGTTAACTAAAACCATTTTGCTGTATGTTTTATCAATATCCGCAAAATTAAAAAGACAGAGGTCAATGGGTTTTTTACTTTTCTTTCATTATTATGATGGAAACGACATAGGTAATAACTGCAAAGATGGAAACCAGTTAATTTCTCAATGGAAAAGAAAAGCCAGCAATTGTTTTCCGGAAATAAGGAATGCCCCTTCCACTAAAAAGCTTATCTTAAAAATAACGGCAGCTTGGATCTATATTATCTACTTCACCAAGTTAATGTATACTTTGCATGAGATACAGAGCAGGTATATATATCGCATTAGCTAGCTCGAGGTCTGTTTAAGCAATGTGGTTACATAAACCACAATCGTACAGGTTCACATGCCATTCTAAGCCACCATTCTAAGCATTTTCAGTGACACGCAATCTGGAAGCACCTCAGCTAAGATGGTTGAGTTTCTTCTCACCTTTTCCCTAAAACCTAAGACCTTTTCAGGTCTTTTGTTCCTTTCCCATCACTGATTCTTTCAGAACGGAGAGGGGCATAGAGCCCTCTCTCAACTTGCCTTTATTTATTTATTTATTTATTTATTTATTTATTTATTTATTTATTTATTTTAATTTGATTTATATGCTGCCCTTCTCCGGAGACTTTTAGTTTGTCAAAGATATAAAAGATAACAGGTATAAGTATAAACATAAATATGAACATAGTAAATGGGTACAAATAAATGGAGACAGTAGGACAGGGAAGGAAGGCACGTTGGTGCGCTTATGCACGTCCCTTACAGACCTCTTAGGAATGGGGTGAGGTCAACAGTAGACAGTTTAAGGTTAAAATTATGGGGGGTTGAGGATGTAACAACAGAGTCAGGTAGTGCATTCCAGGCATTGACCACTCTGTTGCTGAAGTTGTATTTTCTGCAATCGAGTTTGCAGCGGTTTACCTTAAGTTTGTATCTATTGTGTGCTCGGGTATTATTGCGGTTGAAGCTGAAGTAGTCATTGACAGGTAGTATGTTGTAGCAGATAATTTTGTGTACTACGCTTAGGTCAGACCATAGGCGGCGTAGTTCTAGGTTGTCCAAGCCTAAAATTTCAAGCCTGGTGGCATAAGGTATTCTGTTGTGAGCAGAGGAGTGGAGTACTCTTCTCATGAAATATCTCTGGACTCGTTCAATTGTATTAATGTCCAATATACTGTGTGGATTCCAGGCAGATGAGCTGTATTCAAGAATTGGTCTAGCAAAGGTTTTGAATGCCCTAGTTTGCAGTGCAATGTTACCGGAGAAGAACCCTAAAGGTGTTCAGGTCTTTTGATCCTTTCCCATCACCAATTCCTTCAGAAGGGAGGGGGGGCATAGAGCCCTCTCTCAACTTGCCATTAACCAATGAGAAGACACCAGCACTGGGAAAAGAGCTTTTGCAAGCCACTGAACTCTTTCAATGAGGAAAGCACTTCAAATAAGCTGCAGTTGAGCTTCCTAAAATGGGAATTCCTTCCTATTTGCCAAGAGAGTTTCAAACTGATTGCTTTCTTACCTTGTGTCGTATATAGCCGAGGTGGTGCAGTGGTTAGAGTGCAGTACTGCAGCTACTTCAGCTGACTGCTAGTTCAGCAGATCAGCGGATCAAATCTCACCGGCTCAAGGTTGACTCAGCCTTCCATCCTTCCGAGGTGGGTAAAATGAGGACCCAGATTGTTGGGGGCAATATGCTATTTAGTATACTGTCTTTGGTGTAAGCCGCCCAGAGTCCTCGGAGAGTGGGCGGCATAGAAATATGACTAATAAATGAATAAAATAAATAAATTCTAGACAGTCAGCACTTACGTCACCTAGTACTAGAGAGTCTTTAGCCTGTAGGAAAAGCCAATAGAAGGATCTTCTCAGCCTTGTCCCATATTGAAAACGTAAGATAGCCCCTGAAGTAGGAAAGCACAACAAAGCAAGTCAATTTTATATGGGTGCTTTGCATCAGTTTAGAAGTGATCACTGTTACTTCAATTAAATATAAACCAACAGTGCACAGCGACAGCCAAAAAAGCCAATGTAATCTGATTTTTAAAAAGCTGCCTTTTGCAATTGACTGATAGTGATTTTGTCAATGCCGATGATATTCAAGTGGCTTTCCAGTTGTTTTGGGATTTCACGCAAGGTGCCTATTCCTCTTGGTGCTATCTTTGCTTTCTTTCTTATTATTAAAAAAACTATTGGGATTGGGCAACACATGCAAAATTTAATTATATATGAGAGAGAGAGAGAAACACAATGCTAGCAAATTGTGCCTTAAAGAAATAAAATCCACTTTACATTTTTAAAAAGGAATTTAAAAACTCGAATATACAAAGCTCCATGTAAGCATCTCGCCTGGGGCATCACTTGGACTATGCCAGGTCTACTATAGATCAATAAACTTAAATGTGGATTTCCTGTTGTTTTCAGAAATGCATTTTTGCTATGGAAAACTACATTCATTTGACTTGCACTTTGTTATCTGATTTTATTACACAAATGCCATGCAAGAGAACCAAATCCTTGTGGGATCCTTAGTGTTCTCTATGAGCTTGGTTGTTTTCTTGCAAACATCTCATTACCCAACTAAGTAACATCATCAGTGCTAGAAAGGAGTGGTGGATTGCCCTTGTTTGTAAAAAACAACAAAAAACAACACACCAAGCATTCCTTGAGTAATGAAATGTCTACAAGAAAACAACCTATTTTTGAGAGCACCAAGGACCCCACAGTTCAACCCTGAGCTACAACTATCCTCTTCTATCAAAACCAAATCTTTGTTTGCCCCTTTTCCTTATTAAAGGTAAAGGTAAAGGTTCCCCTCGCACATACATGCTAGTCGTTCCTGACTCTAGGAGGCAGTGCTCATCTCTGTTTCAAAGCTGAAGAGCCAGCGCTGTCCGAAGATGTCTCCGTGGTCATGTGGCCGGCATGAGTAAATGCCAAAGGCGCACGGAGCGCTGTTACCTTCCCACCAAAGGTGGTTCCTATTTTTCTACTTGCGTTTTTTACGTGCTTTCGAATTGCTAAGTTGGCAGAAGCTGGGACAAGTAACAGGAGCTCACCCTGTTACGCGGCACTAGGGATTCGAACCGCTGAACTGCCGACCTTTTGATTGACAAGCTCAGTGCCTTAGCTCCCTTATTATGGACTAGTTTCCTTATTATAGACTAGTAAAGAAGAGCAATAGTGAGGTTATATTTGGTGCAATTGCATCACAATCTGGATATAGTAGGTTGTTTTTTTTTCCCCCATTTGTAAATAAAGTGACATTCAATGCTCTCGGTTGTAAATGGCCATTAAAACTCATGGCTATTTATGACTGCCATGATGTTGAGGAGTGTGGGAAATGTGGTTAAATAAAAATAGTGGCAGAATAAGATTTTGGGATTGTAAGCATATTTACTTAGAAAGCCTTCTTTCCTTGCATGCGGCGAAAATTGATCTGGATGGGGATTAATTTGATCTGCCAGTAATACTCTGAAGGTTTGACATAGCCATCTTAAAATAGGCCTCGTGTATCTACTTTGCCACAAAGGCAATCATTCTCAGAAGTTGGAGACTTCCTTTTGCAAGACAGAAAGAATTCAGAAACTCCAAACTGCATGATGTACAGCTAACTGTTTAGGATCGCTAAACAGTTTCATTCTTAGCATGTCTTTACAGTTGACCGAAAACAGGGGTTGGAGTTACTCATTTCACTTTTCTTCTTTTTGGCTTGGTGTAATTTATTAACGTAGCCCTCTCCTGTCTTCCACTGTTTCCCAGAGTTAGCCCAAATTAATGTTCATTGCATCGATGAAAACTGTTCTGACCCAGTTCCCCAAACACGACAAACCCTCTGCAGTGAACTCAAAAGATTCCTTTATTAGGAGCTCCTTCTCTCTCAGGCTAACAAGTCCATCCGGCTGGAAGATGAATAGTTATCTGCCACATCTGTTCTCTCCGCCCCTTGCCTTTTATCCCCAGAGTTAGGGTGGGGCTTCGCTAGCAGCGGTGGCTCTTCCTTCCCAAGGATCGGCCCATAGATTTCCACTGCTCTCCTCTCCTCTGCCTTCTGCACATCTGCTTCAGGCACTGGACCCAGCTGTTCCTCCCCTTCCTCATCAGCCACCTCCAGACCTGGGGGCTGTTGACTCTCCATCTCAGGGCTGATGGACGGCCCAGGCTCTGTGTCTCTCTCTCTCTGTCTCTCTGTGTGTGTGTGTGTCTGTCTGTCTGTCTGTCTGCCTCTGTCTGTCTCTCTGTCTCTCTCTGTCTCTCTCTCTCTCTCCATTCCCTCTTTCCCTTCAGAGCTCTCAGGTTGCCTGGATGCTGACCCTAACTCCCATGCCTCCTCCTCCTCTAATTTGGGTGCTGGAGGGGCCGGTGGCCGACCGGCCACAACGGACACTATCTAATCATCTCATCTTCTGCCATCCATCTTTCCCAACATCAGGATCTTTTCAAAGGAGTCCTCTCATCTCATTAGGTGGCCAAAGTATTTGAGCTTCAGCTTCAGTATCTCCCCTCCAGGGTTGATTTCTTTTAGGATTGACTGATTGGATCTCCTTGCACCCCAAAAGAGACTCTCAAGAATCTTCTCTCCAACACCACAGTTTGAAAGCATCAATTCTTCACCACTCAGCCTGCCTTATGGTCCAACTCTCACAGCCATACATTACTACTGGGAAAACCATCGCTTTGACTATACGGATTATTGCCGGCAAGGTGCTTTTTAATACGCTGTCTAGGTTTGCCATAGATTCCCCCCCCCTTACAGAAATCTCAATACTCAGATCTTCAAATGTTTGTTTCTTCTGTAAATATATTTTATCAGCCCAGCATTTACCTCCAAAGGCATGGATTTCTGTTTGTTTCAGAAGAGCAGCAGAACGCAAGACACAAAGAGAATAAATCTACTACAGAAGCTTCCAGCTGGTATCAAGGAATTGCGTGGGAACTTTGAGGTTAGGCAACATGTGTTTCCAAAATGTATCATTTCACAGCAATAATTTCACTCCATGCTATGTGGATTCTTCCACCACCACCAGCACTACCCACCTCCTTCTTTTCAGATGCTCCTTACAGACCCAGAAGCTGTCTAGACACTTTCCCTCCCACTCAGAAGACAAGGAAACATTTTCGCCAGCAAAAGAACAGTCTCCTCCCCAATTTATGCAAAATGGGAGACTGGGTTATATTTGCCCCACAAAGTACTAATTATTGGTTCTTTCTAACTGTCATGGAAGCATCAAACAACCACGATCACATCAAATGTTCATCCATTCCTATTTTCAGGACCGAGGTGCTTCATTTAAAAATCACTCAAATTCTCTTCCCCTCTTTGAATTCGGGTCCCATTAGTTCTTTAATGAGCTGCTACTTCATTGTGGATTTCCATCGTGTTCATCAAACTTTCTTCTTCCTAATAATAGCTGTCTAGTCATCCAAGCTGTTAGGTGATTACATTGTGAAGCGATGGAATTCACAATATATATAACAATCAGATCTGATTAGATAAGAGGTAGAGTAGACCCCTCAATAGTGAAAACTACTCTAGAAATAGTCGCACACATCACCAAAGCAACTGAGGACAGGACAAGAAGCAATGGGTGGAAACTAATCAAGGAGAGAAGCAACCTAGAACTAAGGAGAAATTTCCTGACAGTTAGAACAATTAACCAGTGGAACAACTTGCCTCCAGAAGTTGTGAATGCTCCAACACTGGAAGTTTTTAAAGAAGAGATTGGACAACCATTTGTCTGAAATGGTATAGAGTTTCCTGCCTAAGCAGGGGGTTGGACTAGAAGACCTCCAAGGTCCCTTCCCACTCTGTTATTCTATTCTATTCTAAAGCTAACCCACCTGTGTCACCAACCAATCACCCGATTAGATATATAGAAAGTCAGAATCAATAGATAGTCCATGTTATAAGTAAAGCTAGATTTTGAAAGTACTGGGTCTCTTCAAGAATCAAGATCAATGGTTATAGTTACAAGAGAGACACCAATGTTTTAAATGTATGGGGGTGTGATTTATCACTCAAAAGATAGAAGTAAAGCACATACCAGTTAGGACAAACAGATCGGTGAATTAATTACAGGTGTCATTGTAATGAATAATAGTAGACATCCCAGCCTGAAACTGAAGCTCAAATACTTTGGCCACTTAAGAAGAAGAAGAAGACGACAAGACCAGGGGTGAAATCCAGCAGGTTCTGACAGGTTCTGAAGAACCAGTAGCGGAAATTTTGAGTAGTTCGGAGAACAGCTGGCCCCAGAGTGGGGTGGGAATGGAGATTTTGCAATATCCTTCCCCCAGAAGTGGGGAGGGAATGGGGATTTTGCAGTATCCTTCCCCTGCCATGCCCACCAAGCCACACCATGCCTACCAAGCCACGCCTACATAACTGGTAGTAAAAAAAATTGGATTTCACCACTGGACAGGACTCATCGGAAAAGACCCTGATGTTGGGATAGATTGAAGACAAAAGAAGGAGGAGGAGACAAGAGAGTGAGATGGTTAGCGTCATAGATGTGGTGATGTTAATGAATTGAGCAGCAGCTGTTCAGATGAAGTCAGAAACACTTGCACAAACTTGTAATCTTTCAAGGCAGAGAGCTCTGTAATGGTAGTTTAATACTCTGACGATGTCAGCAGATGGCTGACGAAAGCTTAGCTGAATAAAACATTAATTATTTTAGTTCCAGAGCTCGCAGAATGTCTGCTTCTTTGTTTACAAATATACCTGGAACTCATATTTTTAGAATAGTTCGTAATCTTGTGTGTGTGTGTGTGTGTGTGTGTGTGTGTGTGTGTGTGTGTGTATGTGTGTGAATTTATATTTCGCTGATAAAGAAAGAAAGGGAGGCCAGTATAGATCTATTTCAAACTATTTAGCTCTCATCAGCTAGCCATACCCTTACTTGGTTTCGAACTTGGGCTGCCTGCATGTTAGGCAGTTGTACTAAGCTGCCAATAACACCTTGTTACTGCTGCCTTATAAGTAATAAATATCATTTGAAATACATGGACTTAAACTCAATTCTCAACTTCGGTTAAAGATAATCTGTCTGGGATAAGGCGAGGAGAGGTTTTCAGGCACACATGTGTTTAGAATCAGTTTTAGTAAGATATAGAGACTAGATAATAGAAAAAAAAGCTAGTTTGTTAGCACTGGCTTCAGGCTACAAAGAGGCTTTGCTATTAATTCAACTTGCCCATCAACGTGATTTGCAAAGCTAAAAGAGATATATGTTCCATGCAAGTGAGTTATTGATTTCTACTGACTATAATGAGATATAATGCAGGCCATTTGTTTCTTTCGTGAACGTAAGGCACGTTGGGGGGACCTGCTGCAAGAGGCGAACCAAACTTTTTAAAGTTCTAAATCAATAGCATTCTATTGTTTCATTGCATTTCATTAAGTATAAATGATCACCTGGAATATTACAAAGTGCTGAGGCTTCTACTCCAAGTAATTTCAATTATCCCTTTACTTCAGACATTTAGACTGCTAAGTTATTCTTTCTGATTGTATTAAGATGTTATTGCCTCTTTATTGCCAGTAAAACAGTATGTTTTCCAAGGCTCTTTATTATAATCTGCCAAAGGGACATCTGAATATGGAACAAACAGTTTAACAGTTCCCCAAGAGACTTTCGAATAGTGCTGAGCCTGGTAAAATCCCACACATCTGTACACGAAAAGCCGAAAATATTTTGAGGCATCGTGTACAGCGATGTTGCACTTACAATGCAGCATCAATATTCATCGCTTCTGGGCGGTACGGTTTAATGAATGGTTGGGGTGGTGCTTGCAGAAATGTTAGGGTCATGCTCTCGTGACCCAACCCTGAGCATGGCTTCATCTGGGCTTCCTTGGCAGGTGGGCAAGCTTTTCTCCGGTCTGAAGAAGATGGAAATGAATGGACCGAAATATATGGGAAATAATTTTCCTGTGTTTTCCAAAGATGCAGATCAAATTGGGCCAAACGCTCACACATCCAACCAGAAAATTTAAATGTGCAAAACTTAAAGGTCCACAAATCTACCACAAGTGTTTGCTCCATGAAGTTTAGAAGAAGAGGAGGAGGAAAAAGAGAGGGAGGAGGAGGAGGAGGAGAGGGAGGAAGAGGAGGAGGAAGAGAGGGAGGAGGAGGAGGAAGAGGAAGAGGAGAGGGAGGAGGAAAAGAGAGAGGAGAGGGAGGAGAGGAAGGAAGAGAGGGAGGAAGAGGGAGGAGGAGGAGAAGGAGGAGGAGGAGGAGAGGGAGGAGAAAGAGAGGGAGGAGGAGGAGCATAATGATGTATTCAATTCATATCAGAAGGTATGGCTGTCATATTAGAAGACTCAAAGTGACATCTTCATAAAAACATCACATTTGGAAAAACATCAAACAAGAAAGATCCAATCACTCATCATCAACCATGCAACATCAGATGTTCCTCCAGACTCTGGCAAAGAATGCATGGCTTCAGAGTCCCACAGGGTAGCACTCTTAGGTGTCAGGAATCTGAACATGCCCACTCTGTAGCTTATTTTATAGAGGGAGATAGTAATAGCAATAGTACTTAGACTTATATACCACTTCACAGTGCTTTACAGCCCTCTCTAAGCTGTTTACACAGTCAGCTTACTGCCCCCAACAACCTGGCTCCTCATTTTACCCACCTCGGAAGGATGGAAGACTGAGTCAACTTTGAGCCTGGTGAGATTCGAACTTCCAAATTGCAGGCAGCCAGCAGTCAGCAGAAGTAGCCTGCAGTACTGCACTCTAACCACTGCGCCACCCTGGAAAAAGATGGTCCTCTATATAGACATGCTATGGGGACATGTAGGGCTTTAGAGATGATAACCAACATTTTGAATTCCATGCTAAAATCAACCAATAAAATTGCTTCCTGGATTAGACCACCGTGGAGATTTTATTTTACTTACCTATTTCGTGTAGGTAACATGTGGGTTGGAGTTGGCTTGAAGGATCAAGCCACAGTGGCAGAATAAAAGAGGCTGGATTTTCCCCACTATCCCCCACACACACTTTGAAGTATATCACACATAGTTATTGCTCTTTATTTCTCTTTGGCTTGTTTTGAAATCACTTTCAAAGTGAAGCCAGTCTCCTCTTATGTTCATGGTATGGATTTTCTTTGTTTCAGTTCTGGTTCTTGGTTGTGTGATTTTGTTTTGGTTTCAACATGAAAGAAAATACTAAACCATGTTCCAGAACTGCCTTAATGACTTTTTCCCTATCTGGAAGGAAAGAAATAAGGTGATCATATCTAAAAGGGAGGAACATGAACAGAACAGAACAGAACAGAACAGAACAGAATAGAATAACAGAGTTGGAAGGGACCTTGGAGGTGTTCTAGTCCAACCCCTTGCTTAAGCAGAAAGCTCTACACCATTTCAGACAAATCGTTGTCCAATCTCTTCTTAAAAACCTCCAGTGTTGGAGCATTAACGACTTCTGGAGGCCAGTTGTTCCACTGATTAATTGTTCTCATTGTTAGGAAGTTTTTCCTTAGTTCTAAGTTGCGTGTCTCCTTGATTACCTTCCACCCATTGCTTCTTGTCCTGCCCTCGGGTGCTTTGGAGAATAGCTTGACTGTCTCTTCTTTGTGGCCCCTGAGATATAGGAACATTGCTATCATGTCTCCCCTAGTCCTTCTTTTCATTAAACTAGACAATTCCTGTTAGAGGAACTGAACTGAACTAGAGGAAAAAGAACTCACAAGTTTGCTTTAATCATGAAGTATTTGTGTCTAAGCAACATGCGACGTATTGTGATATAGATTACACCTCACTCAATATAGATTACATTAACCTTGAGTTAATGTATTCCAGAGTTTAAATAGAGGAAAATGTTTGTAGCTCAGGATTGTGGGGTCCTTGGTGCTCTTTGAACTTGGTTTTTTGCTTGCAGACATTTCATTACCCAACTTCTAGCTCTGATGGTGCCCAGTTTGGTCATGAAATTTATGCAAGACAACTACCAAGCTCAAAGAACACCAAGCAACCCAGACCTTAAATATGCACTACTAGCTGATAACCCAATGTTGCCCGGGTATTTATTTATCCCAATCCTGTATTAGACAGGAAGAGCAACTTCACCCTGACCCCTGATTTCAGTGAGAATTAAGTCAGTGAAAAATGTTTTCCGTGTGTCCCCAGAAACATCAAGTAAAATGATACCACCTTGTTGTTTTGCTAGCTGATCCATGATCATTTGGTATGTTTTTTTCTGATCTTGATTTAGAAGTGTCTTCTTGTCCTCGATATATGCACTAAGCTGTTCGACATTGTAGTTCTTTTCTCGTATATAATCTGTGTGAAGTATGTCGTGTCGGTCTCGTAGTGGGGCAGGCAGGCCGAGTTGCAGTAATGTTTTATTGATCATGGCCATACAGTTGTCCTCAAGAATAATCAAAGCCTTGTTGAAAATGTCCAGACCAAACGTAATTTCTAATGTTGGATTTTGCCCCTTACTAGCGGGAGCCCGCTTGTGGAGTACTGTGAAGCCATTACCATGACAACTCCACTGTGCTGTACAGTAGAAGCCATTTTAAGGCAGTCCAGTAGAAGCCATTTTATGGCACAACAGGTTGTATCTTAACAGAACACACAGCCTAAGGGGTGTTAGGGTTGTCTTACCCCCACAGTATTTCTTTCCAGAGAGTAAGTCATTGGTGTACCAAATTTGGTTGAAATTGCTTGAGGCGTTCCAGAGTTATGCTGGAACATACACACACACAGCCATTTATATATAGAGAGATAGAATATTTAAACATTTGGCTACCACTATCAAACTGCAACCATAAATATTGCTAGGAAAACTGTCACAACTTGTACTAATATTACAGATGACGCAAATAATTTTGGGAAGGTATGCAACACTTCATTTTTTGAAAACTCCTGGCAATCCTTTAGCAAAATTAGCAAGAGTTAACATTCATAGGTTTTAAGTCTTGTGAAATTCCATTGGAATAGAACTGCACACGGGCCAATGCTTATGACAGATTACCATATAAACTGTATTGAAACTTTCATTGTGTGAAATTTGCCCGTGAAACCTAGATTTTAAATTCCTGGAAAAGTTCACCATTTGCACTTTAATAAAGTATTTATGCCTCCCCCCCCTTTTTTTTTTTTGGTGTTGTTTTTTTTTTCTCTGCAGCTCTGGAATGTCATTACATTCTACATGCATTTGTAAAATTAACAACCTCCACTAGATTGTAATCTTGGTTACAAGGTTTGGTAGCCTCTTGCAATTTAAAGGCCACAATACGACATAAAACCCTATAAAAACAGAGCGCATAACATGAAAATAGCTTTAGAAGGTCAAACGTTGATTTGCGATTGGAGGGCTCATCGTTGAATGATGTAGCCAGTCCTAAGTAACCATTCTTCAGATGCACCAACAGAAGCAATCATCACTATATTCACAGTTTTCCTGGCTCATTGTAGCATCGCTGTGTCCCGTGAATTGTACAGAAATGCTGGATTTCACTGACAACATGACCACACAAATCAATCAGCCCACAGAATTTGCTCTTGCTTTATATTGGACACATGAATACAAGCCACTAAACACGAATGTTCTTTATTCCCTAGGAAGTCATATGTATAGTGATCATTCCATTAAACATCAATGAATATTGATACAATTCAATTCAGGTTATTGCAACTATAGACCAGTAAAAGCAGAGTGTTCCATAAATCTCTCTCTCTCTCTTATCTATTCATATTATCTATCTATCTATCTATCTATCTATCTATCTATCTATCTATTTATCTATCTATCATCTATCCATCCATCTTTCTATCCATCATCTTACCTACCTACCTACCTATTCATCCATCCATCCATCTTTCTATCTACCATCCATCCATCCATTTATCTATCAAACTTTATCATCTCTCTCTGTCTCTATCTCTATCTCTCTATTTCCCTGTCTGTCTGTCTGTCTGTCTGTCTGTCTGTCTGTCTATCTATCTATCTATTTATCTATCTATCTATCTATCTATCTATCTATCTATCTATCTATCTATTTATCTATCTATCATCTATCCATCCATCTTTCTATCCATCATCTTACCTACCTACCTACCTATTCATCCATCCATCCATCTTTCTATCTACCATCCATCCATCCATTTATCTATCAAACTTTATCATCTCTCTCTGTCTCTATCTCTATCTCTCTATTTCCCTGTCTGTCTGTCTGTCTGTCTGTCTGTCTGTCTGTCTGTCTATCTATCTATCTATTTATCTATCTATCTATCTATCTATCTATCTATCTATCTATCTATCTATTTATCTATCTATCATCTATCCATCCATCTTTCTATCCATCATCTTACCTACCTACCTACCTATTCATCCATCCATCCATCTTTCTATCTACCATCCATCCATCCATTTATCTATCAAACTTTATCATCTCTCTCTGTCTCTATCTCTATCTCTCTATTTCCCTGTCTGTCTGTCTGTCTGTCTGTCTGTCTGTCTGTCTATCTATCTATCTATTTATCTATCTATCTATCTATCTATCTATCTATCTATCTATCTATCATCGATCCATCCATCTTTCTAACCATCTATCATCTTACCTACCTACCTATCATCCATCCATCCATCCATCCATCCTTTATCTATTAATCTTTATCATCTCTCTGTCTCTATTTATATCTGTCTGTCTGTCTGTCTGTCTGTCTATCATCTATCTATCCGTCTATCTTTCATCTATCTATCTTTCTATCTATCTTTCTGTCTGTCTGTCTGTCTGTCTGTCTGTCTGTCTGTCTGTCTGTCTGTCTGTCTATCTATCTATCTATCTATCTATCTATCTATCTATCTATCTATCTATCATCCATCCATCCATCATCCATATCCAATCATCTATCATCTATCATCTATCTATCATCTCATGCTCCAACACTGGAAATTTTTAAGAAGATGTTGGATAACCATTTGTCTGAAGTGATGTAGGGTTTCCTGCCTGGGCAGGGGATTGGACTAAAAGACCTCCAAGGTCCCTTCCAACTCTGTTATTCTAATTCTAATTCTATCCTAAGATATAGAAAATCAGGGCTATGGGGAGGAGATCAGGTTTTCAAGTAGTTTTTTTTCAGATGCTCAACCTAAAAACCATCTGCCAAATTCCTTCTTGGTTATTATGTTGTAGGATAAGTCTAGTGACAGTTGTGTATGCATATTTGCGTAGATAAATGGCACACCCTGTCCTCCTCTACCATATCACTAGAGCTTGTGTGGGAATGATAACTATAGATGAGAAAATAATAAGACTAGCCCTGTTATTAATCAGAACGAGGGAGCCAGAATCTATCAGCAGATAGTAGTGGGTGGGTCCAAGCTTCATATATTACATGGCAGCTTGTCTCCAGTGTCTTCTCCACGCCTTGTGACACCTCTGCCACCTCTCTTCTCAGCTAGGGTGTTTGAATTGGGCAAAATCCAATTCAAGTCATTGATTTGATTCAGACCTGTGATCCAATTTGGACTTCAGAAAAATCAATCTAATTCGATTTGGACATCCAAATTAAATTGAAACATCAGATCAAATTGATTCTACTCAGGGCTCCAAATTGAGTTACGGGGTGGGAAAAAAGCGCTTCAGTCATCTGAATGGATTCTGGTTCCATTCAATTTGACTTGCCAATTGAAAATAGCATCCAGTTTGGAAGATGAGTGAACAGTCTTTGAACTGAATCTCCAGAGTGGATATTCATACAGCCGTGAATTCTACTACACCAACTTATTGTTTTTTCTCCTCTAGTTTTTTTTTTCTCCCTTCTTTTACCTCAGACAAATGGCTACAGTTTTTAAAAAAATAAATTAAGTTTAAAAAATAAATTAGGTTAAAAAATAAATGAAGTTAAAAAAATAAAGTTAAAAAAATAAAGTTAAAAAATAAATTAAGGTAAAAAAATAAAGGTAAAAAAATAAAGTTAAAAAATAAAGTTAAAAAATAAATTAAGTTAGAAAAATAAATTACGTTAGAAAAATAAATTACGTTAGAAAAATAAATTACATTAGAAAAATAAATTAAGTTTTTAAAAAATTAAGTTAAAAGATAAAGTTAAAAGATAAATTAAGTTAAAAAAACTGCAGGGCTGCAGTTATCAACTATTATTCTTTGAGACTTTATATGAAGCTATAGCGGTTCCAGAAGAATGATGGAGAGAGGGCGGGAAGGAGGGAGGGAGGGAGGGAGGGAGGGAGGGAGGAAGGAAGGAAGGAAGGAAGGAAAGAAAGAAAGAAGGAAGGAAGGAAGGAAGGAAGGAAGGAAGGAAGGAAGGAAGGAAGGAAGGAAGGAAGGAAGGAAGGAAGGAATTTTTAAAAAAAGTATCTAAAGAAATCTAAAATGAGAGCAAAGTTCCAAAGTCCCATTCTATATTGACATGGACCAGATTTAGGTAGATAGGTTCTTCCCTTTACTGAGCTAATCTGGAGTTATATTCAGCTTTTTGGCAACCTAACCTTCTAAGGAAGTGTCTGCTCTTTTGAATTATCCCTCCTCCCAAGGTTTAGATGGCTGTGACCAATTTAGCTTCCCATAAACCTTTGGAATTCTGTTTCTGCCCAGGTCTTTAGCCAAGATACTAGATTACTTCATCTTCAGGACAGAGGTGGGTTTCAGCAGGTTCTGACCAGTTCTGGAGAACCATAGCAGAAATTTTGAGTAGTTCGGTGAAAACCACCTCTGACTGGCTCCGCCCCCATCTATTCTCTGCCTCCCAAGTCCCAGCTGATCAAGAGGACATGGGGATTTTGCAGTAACCTTCCCCTGACACACCTACCAAGCCACGCCCACCACGCCACGCCCACAGAACCGGTAGTAAAAAAAATTGAATCCCACCACTGCTTCAGGAGCATGGAAGATAGGTCTGGTTGACTACAGCCATATCATGTTTGATATGCTGGCTATAGAGTTTGTGTGTATTGAACAAGTAATAGAAGTTTAGAAATATCCAGCAGATTTGAAATGTTATCAATTATTTTCAAACTTCTTAAAATTTGTGCTAACCGCTCTAACTGTGTCTTTGACTTTGTTTTATGCAGCATTTGGTAGTAGCTAAAAAAAAAATGTTTGCAACCTGCCCCTTCTTTCTCCCATCACAAAAATGTTAGGAAACACAAGCTGGACAAGCTTATGCTGTGTCTAGATGCAACATTTCAAAGCCAAGCCATGCCGAGTTTTAATTGGCCAATAATGCAAAATGCTTTTAAGTGCTAATTTTCAAACACAAAACATCAATTATGGATTGCGTCTGTGCTTATTGCTTATGTTGCAATCGGATGAAATGCCCATACTTTGTAAATAATGAATTTTTAAAATAATGTGGAACTTGTAGTGTGTAAAAGGTGGACGCCATCATTGAGAGTTACATTTGTGGCACGTCAGATTTGATCCTGAAGAAAACACATATTTCATGTAAGAAGCAGACGAGGAGGGATGGACGGATGGATCAATGGATCAATGGATCAATGGATCAATGGACGGACAGACAGAATGGATGGATCGATCGATCGATCGATGGACAGATGGATGGACAGATGGATGAACAGATGGATGAGTAAGTATGTATAGGTATATGTAGCAACTAACAACAACAGCAAAACACACACACACACACACTTACATTCTTCTTTAAGAGCCAACATTCCAGGTCCAGAAGTATTAAATACTTACGTTATGGTGGCACAGTGGTTAGAGTGCAGTACTGCCAGCTATTTCTGCTGACTGCTGGCTGCCTGCACTTTGGCAGTTCGAGTCTCACCGGCTCAAGGTTGATTTATCCTTCCAAGGTCAGTAAACTGATGACCCAGCTTGTTGGGGGCAAAAGGCTGACTCTGTAAACTACTTAGAGAGGGCTGTGGAAGCACTGTGAAGCTGTATATAAGTCTAAGTGCTATTGCTATTGCTATTATTGTAGACAGGTCTTCCAACATTGTAGAGACAATCTATGGCTGGCCTGTAGTTTATGCTTAATTCATACTGTCTTACTTTTGTTTCCTCAATGAACAACTGAAATGAGCATTTCTGAAAAGAGGAGGAGGAGGAGAAGCAAGAAGAGGAGGACAAGGACGAGGAAGAGGAGGAGGAAAAATATATTTCATTTATCCAATAGTAGACCAAAAAGTTCTTTTCCATTTTTGTTACTTGAAGCAAAATCAATAATACAGCTTGGCTTTTATTGCTAGAGGCTTAACTGATTTCCACCCTGTATCATTTGGAATTCCGTAACAATTTATGTACTTTTTAACTAACCGTACACATCAAATATTAAGGTCTGCTCAAGATTTTCTTTGCCCCTCTATAATATCAGAACTAAGCCAATGCCAAACACAGGTATCCTGTTATCTATGCCTGTCCATGCTTAGTATGTCAGCAGACAGATCAATCAATGGCATTAAAAAGAAGGGAAGGAGGTCAGAAAGGAGATTTACAGGTTTCAGAAGAAGGAGACGAGACGATAGTTCTCCATCTTCCTGTCAGAAATTATACCCAAGCTAATCTTACCAAGAACATAAGAGCTTAGTTATTAGTTATGAAACAATTGCTTTTCTACCTGTTAAGACTTTTCACTATTCAAAATTATGTCTATGGAGATTCTCAGTCATCCAGATCATGGTCATCTCAAAGGTGCTTTTTCAAGAGGCAACTGGACTCCAGTTTTTTCTTTGAAGACATTTTGCTTCTCATCCAAGAAGCTTCTTCAGCTCTGACTGGATGGTGGGGAAGGATTTATACACCTTGCAGACAGCTGAACATTTGCATTATTTTAGCGAGTTGTTAAGGACACCTGAAGATGTATCTGTGTCATCAGGGTCACCTGAGTGGTGCAAATGAGTGTGGAGCCTTCTTGGAATTGTTGAAAGGACTGTGCTGTAGATTGTAGATAGATGTTGTATCCAGGGATGAAATCTACTTACCTTCCCTATGGTTTGAAAGTGCATGCACGAATGTGTCACATGCAACTTTGGACCCTCTGCGCATGTGCAAAACCTTCTGCGCATACACAGAGGGTAAAAAACAGGTTACTTCCTGGTTAAAACCAGGAAGTAATGACGTCTGGGTGAGTGGGCGAAGCCTTGCGCTGCAGTCGCTACCGGTTCTCTGAACCTCCTGCCGCCATCGCTACCGGTTCATTGAACCAGTGCGAACCGGTAGCATTTCATCTTTGGTTGTATCCCTCCCCCTCTGTTGAGAGAGGGTTCAATTTTGACACAGATGGCCTCTTTGACCTCTCTTTCAAACCAGCGGTCCTCTGTGTCCAAAATGTGGACTTTGCTGTCTTCAAAAGAGTGGCCTGTGCCTTTTAAATGCAGGTGGATTGCTGAATCTAGTCCTGATGTGTTTGTTCTCCTAGGTTGTGCCATGTGCTTATGAAGTGATTGTTTTGTTCAAAGTTATGTTCTGCTTCCACCAAGGCTCATCGAAGTTTCCACTGCAAAGAGAAAAGCCATCCTAGCCAATGTGGTCAGTTTAACTAAAATAAAGAGAACGAGAGAGCAATCTGGTTTTACCATCCAATATTCTGAAATATTGTAGGGATGTGGTGGCTCAGTGGCTAAGCTTGTCGATCGAAAGGTTGGCAGTTCAGTGGTTCGAATCCCTAGTGCCACAGAACAGGGCGAGCTCCGTTACTTGTCCCAGCTTCTGCCAGCCTAGCAGTTTGAAAGCATTGAATAAATGCAAGTAGAAAAATAGGGACCACCTTTGATGGGAAGGTAACAGTGTTCCATGTGCCTTTGGCATTTAGTCATGCCGGCCACATGACCACGGAGATATCTTCGGACAGTGCTGGCTCTTTGGCTTTAAAACGGAGATGAGCAGCACCCCCTAGAGTCAGGAACGACTAGCACATATGTGCAAGGGGAACCTTTACCTTTATTCTGAAATATTAAAGAGGCCAACTGTAGCGACTGATGGTTCCAATTACCCACAATACTTATGCCAGTCAAGGCTTTGATATCCTGTGACCTATGCTAGTCCCTGAGCTGCAACTGTGCAAAATTTCAATAAAATTTTGCTTACGTTTTCTTTGGAATTGTGGAGGGGAGAAAGTTCAGAAACCAGCACATCCATTATAACTGGAAATTAATGTCTAGGTGCAGTATTATTGATGAATATGCATAAATAATACTTCAAAATTTCTTTCTGGTCACTTGTGGAATTAAACTGGAAATTAGTTGGGTTTTATTGGGTTTTTTTTGGAAAAAACTTCTTTTCAAGTTTAATACGTAGCTTTAAAAAAAAACATGTAGCAGCTTTGTAAAGATTTTTGACCTTTTTAAAATATTTGCATTTGCTTTATACATTTAAAAATAATGCTGCTTGAGAATAAGTGAAATCTAATCACTCTCACCTTTTTGGCTGTCTCCTCAAAAAAAAACAAAAAAAACACCAGGTGCTTTGAAATCTTGCTGTACTCCAAGGTGTCAGCCTGAGGTTACATTATGCCTTGCAATTTCTCAGAAATTTTATTCCTTGCTAAAGACCCTTATGCTTTTTCTACATTCGTCTGAAGCTCCTTGTTTCTCTTCCCAGAGTTTTAGAACTGACTTCATGACTGCTGGAATCCCTGTTTTCACATTTGGGCACGATGCTAAAATCCGCCTTGGCTTCCCATCCACCCTTCCCATTCTGAAAAAGAAAACATAGGATAAATTGCCAGTGTGGTATAATCTGGAAGCTATGTAAACTTGTTGCCGATCAGATGAGATGAGTTGATGTGATAGGTGTCAACTTTTAAAGCATTCCTGACCTGCTCTCGAGTTGCCATATAGGCAGGAGGGGGGAAAACTGACGGAGCAGCACAGCAGCCACAACCAGAAACACATTCCACACATACCTTTCTCAAGGCTGTATCCCAGGTTACCAGAAACAGCCGGAGAAGTGTGATCTCTACCGCCCGCAAAAGTGCTCAATTGGAGAATGTGATTTATGACACACCCTGGGAGGAAGGGGGAAACAGGGTCATAGATGGGCTGTAAATTACGTTGAGCAGAGCTGACTTCACTTGGATATGTGCTGACATGTTGCTCCTAATAAATAATTGGATTTCTTTTCAAACTTGGCTAAAGGCTCATGATTTTAATTAGGGCATCCATAGGAACCCTGACAATAGGGTTAAGATGGCTCCTTGACTTGCTTGTCCAGACAAGCAAGGACAATTATCATGAAGAGGATTTTCAGGAGACATGTGTAGAAAGGCTGATCGATAATGCAATAAGAAATCGAGTAACATGTCAGAAACCAAATCGGCAGATGATTCTTTTCAAACCGCCTAAGAAACTTTTATGTGAAAAAGGGTTTCCGAGACTTCAAGAGACCTGGAACTGTTTTGAAGAGTCTCTGACAGTCCCATCCTTCTTGAATATTTAGATTCAAAGCAATATATCAAAAAAAAAAAAAAAACCAACCTGGAAGTTCGGCGTATCTGCAAATATGAACACATTGTACTCTATGAAAGAACCCTTGAAATGTTATTGGAGTGTCATTGGGAGGATAAAAAAAAAAGTCAAGACGTTTAGATTAGTTATTGGAGCAAATAAAAGAGAATATATGAGTGACTCGCTTATGATTTCAAAATGTAAATGTGACAATGAAGTTCTAAAGCTGAACCGTGTTGATTTTATCACCAAGATTAGCATAATAAACCGTACCGTCTTTGAGCGTACAATGTAACGTATTACGGTTTGAGTGTCTATCTGGGAAGAACATTAGGGCTAATTATATGGGGGAAAATATTACCTTGCTGAAAACTAAGTCTGTAAAGTCAGTGGGTTTTTTTTTTCTTTCTTTCCTACTCCCAGCTCGCTTAGGATCTCCATCTCTTGAGAAGCAATTAACTGTGCGAGGACAAGAGTCAAGCATGTAGCGATGTCATTTCCTCTATATTGTCATACTTAATAAAGAGATTGCAATGTGCTGTCACGGATCAATTCAGTGACCAAACTAAGGTGTTTTTTTTCCCCTCCATCACTTGACTGCGTCCCATTCAAGAATCTATGGAGATTTTCAGTCATCCAGGTCATAGTTGTCCCATAGTGTTGTGGCCCGTCAGCAGACTGTGCAGTTAGTAGCTGATTCCAACATCGAGGAGGCTGGTGTGGTGCTGCACCAGCAGCCTTTGCAGCTGGCGCTCGAGTCAGACAATGAGGAGGCTGGAGAAGATGTGGTGCCAGAGGTGGAGATTCAGCCAGGGCCTTCAGGACCTCTAGAAGCTCCCACAAGTGAAGAGGAAGAAAAGGAGGAGCCTCTTCTCGATGCACAAGTGCGCAGAGCTGTTAAAAGGCAGGAGTGGCTCCTCAGGAGGAGGTCTCCTTGAGAGTAAGGCTTGGGGCTAATTGGCCACTCCCCTAGCCTATTTAAGGAAGGACGACAACTGGTGCAATTTGTAGGAAATAACTTCGTTCATATTCCTTCGCGTCTTGATTCCAGAAACGTTCTGGGCATTCTGCCAACCACAGTAAGATTACGGTTATCTAAAATACTGTGCCTCAGAATTGAGTTATTATTCTTTGGATTCTTGTCGGCGGTTAATGAAGTTAAATTAATATCTCTTGTTCAGAAAAGGCTGATTTAAACTGTACTTGTGTTCGAACAACAACTAAGAAAGCTCATTAGTAGTCCTGAATTAGTAAACTAAGGTTTGTACGGACTTTGTGTGTGCTACGTTCTTTGGGGTCCATAGCGGGGGCAGAACACATAGTTGTTCAAGAGGCAATTGGACTTTCTGGTTTTTCTTTGAAGACGTTTCGCTTCTCATCCAAGCAGCTTCTTTAGCTCAGAGTGACGCAGAGGCAACATTGATGAAGAATGCAGAAGCCATTAAGGAAGGTGAAATGACAACTTAGTCCTGGGAAATGGAAAAGGGTTAGAAAGAAACTCAGAGTAATCTCATCTTAATTGTGTTTCATATTTTGTTGTTGTTATTAGTTGCAAAGTCGTGTCCAACCCATCGCAACCCCATGGACAAGGTTCCTCCAGGCCTTCCTGTCCTCTACCATCCCCCGAAGTCCATGTAAGCTCATGCCTACTGCTTCAGTGACTCCATCCAGTCACCTCCTTCTCTGCCATCCCCTTCTTCTTTTGCCCTCAATCTTTCCCAGCATTGGGCTCTTCTCCAGTGAGTCCTTCCTTCTCATCAGGTGGCCAAAGTATTTGAGTTTCATCTTCAGGATCTGGCCTTATAAGAGCAGTCAAGGTTGATCTCCTCTAGGACTGACCAGTTTGATCGCCTTGCAGTCCAAGGGACTCACAGGAGTCTTCTCCAGCACCATCGTTCAAAGGCCTCAATTCTTTGGTGCTCAGCCTTTCTTATGGTCCAACTTTCACAGCCATACTTTGCAACTGGGAAAACCATAGCCTTGACTATACACACTTTTGTTGGGTGTGATGTCACTGCTTTTTAGCTTTTTAGCAGGGTGATGTCTCTGCTTTTTAGTAAACTATCTAGATTTTCCATAGCTTTCCTCCCCTGGAGCAAGTGTCTTTTAATTTCTTGGCTGCTGTCCCCATTTGCGGTGATCTTGTTTCATATAACATATATGTTTCGTATAACAGGGCCAAAAAGAAACTCTGGCGAGTTTACAAGATTCGGTTATTTTACCTACCACAAGTAAGTCGCATTCCTGTAATCCTTGTGATGTCTATTTTCTGACTTGGTCTACCTCATAGGGCTGCCACCATAACAACATATGTGCAGGCTTCCATTGGACTTAGCAAGAAGGAACAAATGGTCCCTAATGAACGCCTGATGTATACATTATCAAATATCTGAAATGTCACTTTGACATTTTTCGATGCATACACCAAATGCATAACCATCTGATTGGTATCATCTGCATCAAGATGTTAAAAAAAAATCTCAGATGGTAGATTCCCAGTTCCCATGCTTTAATCATCCTTCCTAAAGGCTAAAAAGCAGAATTTAAAATATGCATGTTTAAACTTTAGATGGAACAAGATTCCGGAAAATGACATTCATGCTCCATCTTCCTGTCCTCCCAGAGAAGTTGAATGCATTTATTTCAACTGCTCGAGTCATTACTGCTATTAATAAAACTTTTACAAAATTAGTTTCTCCCTCTAATATTATCCTGAATATGAGATCAGAGCGGTATTAAGCCCAGCGCTCGGAGAAGTCGTTTAAAATATGCATTCCAGTCCGCTCTTTCTGTTTGTCTCCCTTTCATATCTCTGATGTCATCTTATAATGTAAACGATAGTTGTAGAATAATGAATATTTATGTATCGCTCAGCTGGGAAAATGGATGCAAATTAAACAATTTTAAATGCTGGCAATATTTGCTCGAAGCCCATCGCTTTCTAAATGCGTCCTTAATGCAATGTTATTTCCTGGAGTCCGTAAGACTGCCAGGGCGTCCGTTTCACCATAACATCGCAGAAAGATTGATTCCTTGACATACAAAGCTTTCCAATTCGTTGGCTTGCTTGCAAAAGCAATCACCTTTTAAAAACATTTAAAAAAAAAAACAGGATTTGTACATATTACCCCCTTATGCCATTACACCTTAATTCTTCACTGATCTGGATTCAATTTTGTATCGAGCACATTCTATTAAATATAGATGTCCTTCCTCTTCCTTAATCAATGCGAATATGACTGCAACAAATACAAGTTGCAACATTAAAATTGTCTTCTTTTAAAGGATTCTTTACAATACGGAAGGAAAATTATAAAGATCACCTAGTATTTCAGAATGACTGAAACCTGAACACTTTTAATCAAGGTTTTATTCTGTTGTTTCCATCTGCTTGTTATTTTGCCATCTTGTTTTCTTTGTTGTTGTTCTGGTTGTATTATTTTCATGTTTACAAAATTATATCTAAACCATCAAGGGCAGTGTATTAACAACCTCCTCCTCCTCCTCCTCTTATCATCATCATCATCATCATCATCATCATCACCACCACCATCCATCTTCTATTAGGATGTTGGAAAAATTAAATCATATCAATACTTGTAAGAATCAAGAGTGATGCGGTGGCCTAGAGGTGGAGCTCTCGCCTCACAATCAGGAGGCTGTGAGTTCGATCCTAGGTTGAGGCAGATATTTCTCTGGGCACAGTGAGAATATATCTGCTGGGGAAAAAAATCCTCATTGGTGACAGGAAGGATATCTGGCTAGTAAACACTCAGCTCCATTCAGTTGTCCAGACTTTACCCCAATGCAAGAGATTACGGGGTCATTAAAAGAAGATAAAGCTCTGGTGGCTCAGCAGACTAATTAACATCCACTTACATCTGCTGCCTGCAATTACTGCAAGTTCAAATCTCACCAGGCTCAAGGTTGACTCAGCCTTCCATCCTTTCTAAGGTAGGTAAAATGAGGACCCAGATTATGGGGGGCAATAAGCTGACTTTGTATAAATATACAAAAGTATGAAGGCTATTGCTTAACGCATTGTAAGCCGCCCTGAGTCTCCGGAGAAGGGCGGCATATAAATCAAATTAAAAAAAAAAAATACTTGTAAGAATCAACTTTGTTTTAATGTTTTTATTTTATTTTATTGTAGATAGATATTCTTTTATTTTGGGCTTGTGAGTTGTCCAGAGTTTGGTTCAAGATGAAAGGCTATATAATTTTTTTTAAAAAAAAAATGCATACATACATACTTGCATACATACATACATATATCTTAGAGCCTTGCCTCTGGATCATCTTAGATTTGAACTTAAACATTGAAAAGTGATTAATACATGTGTCTAAAGACACAAATTCATAAACTGTCTGGCCTTTGCCTCTTTACCTTTAAACCTTGCAGCACTTTCTCTAAATCTTCTGAGATGCCATCTCTTCTATTAGTCACTTAGTTGCAGGAAAATCTTACTGGTGAAATAATATAAATCATAGGAAATGTTGTTTGCAAGGTGACCGGGGTGAAATCTAGAGCTGGGATTCTGATAGAGAAAAATCAAATATGTCTTGCTTGTTTGAGGTCACCCGTCTACAATCTTAACAAGTCCGAACCTAACGTTAAGAAAGTCATTTTGTCGCATTTCAAATAGTACCTTCACAGAAAGATCTTTTCCTTAATCCTTCCTGAAGTTGGCAGCAGTTGAAGATTGGGGTGAGTTTCCGTCCGCCCAATTTTCTCAACAGCTACAGGCAGGCATTCCCCAAACCGTAATTGCTTGAGGAGTTTTATATCTGAAGTTAGCGCGAAAAGCGGTAGATATTTATTTGCTGCTGTCAGAAGCTCCTGCTAAGTAGACAATGCAATTTCTCTTTATACAGCTTGTCAGTAATGCTCTGTCATCTCAAAAAAGAGCTTTCCGAAGAAGACAGTGCAATTTATGTGCCGCCAACCAGATTGGCTGGCACCTTTGGGAACAAGTCACAAACGCAGAGTTGTCCCAGGCTGTGTATTGTATAATCTTAGAAGTTACATCATCTGTGGGGGAAGGGAAAAAGTTCTTTTGGTGTTATCCACTGGATCAGAGAAGGCAGATGATCTGTTCAGAAATATACGAATTCGCTCTGAAACTTCGGGGATGTTTGCAGTCAAGGTAGTAGATCAGAGAAGTTCTTAGCATGGTACAAGTTCCATACTGTTGTCCCCAATTCGGGTCTGAGCCTGGTGCCGAAGACAATGATGGATGCCAGACACGAAGTGCAGGTTTTCTGATTGCTTTTTATTGGAGTACCCCAAGGAAAAGGGCTCCTGGCCAAAATGCCAAGAGCCAAGAACAAAGGATTAAGTAAGCTTTGTATATTTTCACTAAAGGAGAAGGCAGGACAATAAGAAATATCATCTAATCAACATTTTAGTAATAATTCTACAATTTGTTCTATTGGTCTCTAGCTGTCCCTATTCCTAAGCCTTGGCTAATGAATGCCCTAGGAGTTATCTAATATACATTTAATTGGCTGCAGGCCATCTGTATTCCTAATTTTTAGCTGAGGCCTGCAAGTTTTCTAACTCTTGTTACTTTTATCAGCTTCCTAACTACCCAGAATTGTTACAAGATTTACACATGCATATTTCCTGTAGATAACACTCCACAATTACAGGCTTCCTGATTTACTTTCAAGTGTGTGTCATGACCTGGCTTTATTTTAGCATACAGCCCATCAATACAATGCCCCAATCTAAAATGAGAACTTCTCAAGTGAGGAAAATCTACTCCAAGGAGTACTGCCCAGAAAAGAGAGTGTCCAACTCAGATTTGATTCTGTTTTGTGTGACTTTGACTAACCACTACACTGGACGCTAAAGAGAATTCTAAGTTTGAAGAACTCCAGGGTTAATTCCATAGAAGTTCTCAAAATCTATTTGTATACCTTCCTCAAAATTTCCACCCCTCCTAAACAAGCCATCACCACAGACCATCCTGGAACTACCGCGCAAGTAGACACAACCACACAACAGTTTGCCACCTGGTCAAGACAACTTTGGCCTGTATAGAAATCTCTAAATAGAGTGTGTGCTGGAATAGGAAGATCAAAGGTCAATCTAAGAAAATGGGGCTTCCCTATAGAAAATACTTTGTGTGAATGTAGAGAACAACAATTCATCTCACAGATGCTACTGGGAATATGATGTCCTTCAACACGTAATGGAGGAAGACCTCATTCTGACAACAGAAAATGCTGTCGATATGGGCCAATATTGGGAGAGTGTCACTTAGTTTTAATCCTATTTATTTTACATACTTTTTATATCTGCTATATCTCTATGGCCTATTTTATACTCAGTTTGCCTGCTCGGTGTTGAATCCCCTCCCTTTCTTTTCCTTCTTCTCCTTCTCCTTCTCCTTCTCCTTCTCCTTCTCCTTCTCCTTCTCCTCCTCCTCCTCCTCCTCCTCCTCCTTCTACTTCTTCTAAAGGTGCTTCTGACATAAATAAAGAAGAAAGTGGGAATGTAATTTTCCCATCATTGGAAAGATCAGATTCAGACTCTCGCATGTTCAATATTTAGGAGTCTCAGGCATCAGGAACTATTAGGGTATCTTTAAGTTAAAATCATTAGCAAGGTGGCTTTTTATGGCCACAGTGAAATAGAACTGAGCACTGGGATAGCTCTTATACAGTGAATTAAACCAACTTATCATTTATGCAGGAAGGCCCTGATCGTCCTTCGTTGTGCCAGAATCCAGACAGTTCATTCTGAGCGCCTTCCCTTTGCTGGACTTCTCAGTCAAGCCAGAACATATGGGGACCAAGTGGTATTGATCTTTCCAGTACTGGTTCATTCCAGAAAATGATTAATATGTCTCCTTTGCAGAGTTAAGTGACTTAATGCTCTTGGACTCATTCCTAATCAGCATCAGTCTTAGTTTCCAAGTTGAAGACCAAATGCTGCTATCCCAGCCAGGAGCATTAGGTAGCTTCCCCAAGGCTGTGCAGGAAGAGGAAGAATGTCCATACTCTGTGTTCAGATCCTATTAATATCCCAAGGAAAGGCTGTAATAGGAGACTCATAGATCTTCAGCATTTACTACCTAAGTGATATTAAGGCAGTGCTAACGTCTGGCAGGTACTTGGAATAGAATAGAGCTGGAAGGGCTCTTGGAGGTCTTGTAGTCCAGCCCCCTGCTCAAACAGGAGAACCTATACCATCTCAGACACATGACTGTCCAGTCTCTTCTTAAAAACCTCCGGTGATGGAGCGCCCACGATTTCTGGAGGCAAGCTGTTCCACTGATGAATTGTCCTCACTCTTAGGAAGTTTCTCCTTAATTCCAGGTTGCATCTCTCTTTGATCAGTTTCCAACCATTGTTTCTTGTCTTGCCTTTTTGTGCTTTGGAAAATAACTTGACCTCTGTCTTCTTCGTGGCAGCTCCTCAACTACTGGAATACTCTTATTGTGTCTCCCCCTAATTCTTCTTCTCTTTAGCCTAGCGAAACCTAGATCCTGCAGCCATTCTTCGCATGTTTTAGTCTCCAGGCCTTTGATCATCTTAGTTGCTCTTCTCTGAACTTTTTCCAAATTCTTGTAGTATGGTGACCAAAATCAGTTGCAGTATTCCAGGTATGGTCTTACTAGGGTTTTATAAATCGATACTAATACTTCACGTGTTTTTTCCGGTGAGACCGGTCTATCAGGGCAACCTGGTCTATCCAAATATGGGACGGAGAATACTGCTTCCGCTTTCGCCTTTCAGCCCCAATCTAGGAGCTTTCACAGGCAGTCACTTCCACGACAAACTATTTTTGTCTTAAATTTCAAATTTACCGACAAAGAAATAATTTCTTTCTTTGTCGGTAAAGGTAAATTTAACACTGATACCTCATGTGATCTTGATTCTATGCCTCTCTTTGTACTGGTCATCCTCGACTTACGACTGCAATGAAGCCCAAAATTTCTGTTGCTAAGGAAGACAGTTGTTAAGTCAATTTTGCTCCTTTTATGACACAGTTGTTAAGTGAGACTCTGCAGTTGTTAAGGTAGTAACAAGTTGTAAAATGAATTGGGTTTCCCCATTGACTTTTCTTGTCAGAATGTTGTGACCCGTCAGTGGCCTGTGCAGCTAGTAGCTGATTCCGACAGCAAGGAGGCTGGTGTGGTGCTGCACCAGCAGCCTGTGCAGCTGGCATTCAGGTCAGACAATGAGGAGGCTGGAGAAGATGTGGTGCCAGAGGCGGGGATTCAGGCAGGGCATTCAGAACCTCCAGAAGCTCACATAAGTGAAGAGGAAGAAGAAGAGGAGCCTCTTCTTGATGCACGGGTGCATAGAGTTACGGGTGCACAGAGCTGCCAAAAGGCAGGAGTGGCTCCTCAGGAGGACGTCTCCTCGAGAGTAAGGCTTGGGGCTAATTGGCCACTCCCTTAGCCTATTTAAGGAAGGACGACGACTGCGGCAATTTGCAGGGAACAACTTTGTTCACTCTCCTTCGCATCCTGATCTCTGGAGGCTGGGGAGGCCAAAAACAGGCCCATTTTTGGCCTCCTGGGGCCTCCACGCATCCCATTTTTGGCCTCGGCCTCCAGAAGGCAGGTGGGGGCGAGCAGGTACGTGGGGCGATGTGGGCGGGGCAGCCTTGTGGTCCCACTCGGGCTGGATTAATGGCTTTGGCAGGCCATATTCGGCCCACAGGCCTTACTTTGAGGACCCCAGCTCTAAAAGGATACAAATTACCCACTGTCTGCAAGGAATATAAATCCTGGCATTCCCCACCATCCCGTTAGAGCTGAAGAAGCTTCTTGGATGAGAAGTGAAATGTCTTCAAAGAAAAAAACAAGGAAGTCCAGTTGCCTCCTGAAAAAAAAAAGCTTCTTGGGACAACCATGACCTGGATGACTGAGAATCTCTACAGACTTTTTGTTGAAAGACTATCTTTTTCTATTTCTGAAAACTTGGGGAATGTCACGTCACATTATAACTCCTGACCACACCACCTCTTCTAATATTAGAAAGTCTAACCGACTATGAAACAGACTCAGCTAATCAACCTAATTTTAAAAAGTACAATACAATACAATGAGTATTGTACACTTTTCTCCAGGGGTGAAATCCACATTTTTTCCCTACCGGTTCTGTGGGCGTGGCTTGGTGGGCATGGCAGGGGAAGGATACTGTAAAATCTCCATTCCCATCCCACTCCAGGGGAAAGATACTGCAAAATCTCCATTCCCTCCCCACTCCAGGGGAAGGTTACTGCAAAATCCCCATTTCCTCCCGATCAGTTGGGACTCGGGAAGCAGAGAATAGATGGGGGCGGGGCCAGCCAGAGGCGGTATTTATTGGTTCTCTGAACTACTCAAAATTTCCGCCACCGGTTCTACAGAACTGGTCAGTACCAGCTGAAATCCACCTCTGGTGCACCTGTGTTTCAGTTTGGGCACTCAGTGCCGAAAAAGTTCGCCATCACTGCCCTAGTGCTACAAGCATCTGAACAAGGCACCACACAAACCTGACATCAACAACAGGGAAAAAATAAATAAAAAGGAAAAGCCAGAATTGTCAGTCATGGCATTTCCACTTGTGGTTGTTGTTTAGAGGAGCAAGAAAGGGTTTACATCGTTTTATCATCTTGCAATTTCATTCAATCACATATTGTGGACCGCAACAAAGGGAATATCAAACAACAGTTTCCTTCCTTCCTTCTTCTTCTTCTTCTTCTTTTTTTTTTTCCTCCAAAGGAGAAAGTTGGCAAAAGGTTTGGCTCATCCTGTATTTGGCTGGTTTTCTTGCTGAATAAATTTATTTCTAAAACCGATGACATTTAGCAGTACCGTGTGCCAAACAAGCAAAGTGACAACAGCACTTTCAAAATGATCCCTCCCAGCTGTTCAAGCTTTCAAAAAATGAGGAGGCTCAAAACTACAGGTTCTGGAAGTCAAATCCATGTTGTCATTGAAAAAAAAAAAACAACCCCCCCACACACAAAAACAACGCACCCAAATCTCCATGGCCTAGTAGTTGCATGGAAAATGAATGGAAGCCACTTCATTTCACCACTCCAAGTTTTGGATTTGCAGTTTTCGGAAATGAATCATTCAACTATTTCTAAAAGTAGAGATTAATGCCAGGTTTTTATCCGGACATCTGGTTGGCCAGCAATAAGTTATGCAGGATTTTATTTCCTTTTTCTTTCTTTCTTTCCCCCCTTCAAAATTCTTCACATACTACAGTTCCCTGGATTGACTGAAAAAAACTGCAGAAAGAATTAAAAAAAAAACACACTAAATTCAGGGTACAATTAACAATCAGAAGCCATCTAATGCAAAAGGGAGGGAGGGAGTGCATTGGGCACCCCTATTTTCCGGTTCCTGTCAAAACATGAGAGGTTGGGTTTATATTTGGAGAAATAATTTAAAAGGACTAGTCAATTAGTTTTATTGCAGTGGGTTCATTTTTAGCAATAGTTAGAGTTTATTATATGAAGAGCTGACCATCCATTTTGTCCAGGTAGGGGACAAGAACATTCCCTCTAGCTTTGCAATCTTGGATGATTGAGAGATGGATGGATAGATGATGAATGATAAGAGAGATACAGCTAGAGATGAGACAGAGAAAGAGAGAGACAGACAGAGACAGACAGAGACAGAGACAGAGAGACAGAGACAGAGAGACACGGAGAGACAGAGACAAAGTCACAGAGAGAGACAGAGAGAGACAGAGAGAGAGAAAATAGATGGAGATAGATGATAGAGATGGATAGATGATAGATAGAACAGAACAGAACAGAACAGAATAGAAGGATGGATGGATGTATTTGTTCTGTTTAAAACATTCTTATCAACATAATGAAAGATAGATAATATCATTTCATGTGGTCAAGCTTTGTCTAAATGTATTTTTTTTTAAAAAAAACTAGATGGAATTATTTTTGTAAGCAAAGTAATAACATTCTCTTTTTCTAATAGCTTTTTTTATTTTTATTTTTATGCGCCCTTTCCTTTTTCTTCTTTTGTAATGTTACAGCAATAAAGCCCAAACAAAATTAGAAAATCATAATCTTGGAAGGGGAGATGCATTCCTTTGATTATATGGAATGGTCCTCTGGAGTTTTGCAACTCAGATACGATGGAATTATCTTACCATGAGGAAGGCTTTCTTAACATTTAACACCTTCCTTCCTCCCTTCACTTAAGGCATTATTTTGTATTCTGCACTCTGGTGAGAGGGAAGAGGTTCGGATCTTCTGTATGACAGATCCTTTAATATTTGAAAACCGCTATAACATCTTCTCAGAGTCATTTTTTCCTGAAGGCTAAAGGTTCTCATTTTCCTCAATCACTTCTTATAAATCTCAGTTCCTAACCCCCTGATGATCAAGTAGCAAGGAAATTTATTTGGACAGTCTTGGCAAGGGCTCTCAGGATGAACGTAGGCAGGTAACCTTGGAAGACCATGGTCTGGAGGTAGGTAGACAGATAAAATTTGTCCCCTCTTTGTGTTGCTTGAGTCGCTTAGTATTTGTTGCTGTTGTTAGTTGCGAAGTTGTGTCCAACCCATCACGACCCCATGGACATCATTCCTCCAGGCTTTTCTGTCCTCTACCATCCCCAGGAGACCATTTAAGTTCATGCAGACTGCTTCAATGACTCCATCCAGCCACCTCATTCTCTGTGGTCCCCTTTTTCTTTTGCCCTCAATCGTTCCCAGCATTTAGGCTCTTCTCCAGGGAGTCCGTCCTTCTCATTAGATGGCCAAAGTATTTGAGTTTCATCTTCAGGATCTGGCCTTCTAAAGAGCAGTCAGGGTTGATCTTCTCTAGGACTGACCGGTTTGATCGCCTTGCAGTCCGAGGGACTCACAGGACTCTTCTCCAGCACCATAGTTCAAAGGCCTCAATTCTTTGGCGCTCAGCCTTCCTTATGGTCCAACTTTCACAGCCATACATTGCAACTGGAAAACCGTAGCCTTGACTATACACACTTTTGTTGGCAGGGTGATGTCTCTGCTTTTTAGTATGCTGTCTAGGTTTGCCATAGCTTTCCTCCCCAGGAGAAAGCATCTTTTAATTTCTTGGCTGCAGTCCCCTTCTGCTGTGATTCATTTAGTATCAATGGAGGTTATTAGTTTTCTAAGCTTTGTATGCTCCAGAGCATTGGCTTAGTTAGTTTTAGTAACTTATTAGTTTTAGTAACTTATTAGTTTTCTAAGCCTTCTAAGCTATGTACGTTCCAGAGCATTGGCTGTGTTGGACTATCAAATCCTGGTACCCATGCTTCATATGTATTTGCATCAGTCTTGCAGGATTGATCTACAACTTTGAGGTGCAGGCAACTGGATCCACTCATGAAAGATTCAAGTCACCACTAAGGGAAACATGAGAGCAGTGTTCCAGTATCTCAGGGGCTGCCACAAAAAAAAGGGAGTCAAGCTATTCTCCAAAGCACCTGAGTATAGAACAAGAAGCAATGGGTGGAAACTAACCAAGGAGAGAAGCAACCTAGAACTAAGGAGAAATTTCCTGGCAGTGAGAACAATTCATCAGTGGAACAACTTGCCTCCAGAAGTTGTGGGTGCTCCAACACTGGAAGTTTTTAAGAAGATGTTGGATAACCATTTGTCTGAAGTGGTGTAGCATTTCCTGGCTAAGCAGGGGGGTGGACTAGAAGACCTCCAAGGTCCCTTCCAACTCTGTTATTCTATTTATATTTCTAGAAGAACTTCAATGTGTTCTATCTTTATTACAAGAAATCCCCCCCAAGCTTTCCTTCCTTTGGGAACAACCAGATAAGGGTCTATGGAACTCAGGAGAGGTTAGGCTTGTGCCTTTTGTGGCTGTAAAAGGATTCAAGGCTAGTTCCCCACTTGACCCCTCCTCTCTGCCTGGCTAGGAGTTTCCCAACAAAGCATTTCATGCAGAGTGCATGCCAACACTTGTTGTGACCTAGGCCCAAGTAGTTATTACCAGACACAATCAGTCCTAAACAAACATATTTTATTAGAACAGCTGAGAATTACTTCATTCTCAGCTTAGCCCAAATTAATTCCAAAACAAGTTCTTCATAAACAGTCCTTCGGCCTTATCACCAACCTTTGTCTTCTTTGGCACCCTTCCAAAGGCTTTTCTTGGCAAAACCCCATGAAGTTCAGAAGCAAGAGACGCTGACAAGAAACAAATGTAGCAATGTTGCTTTCCTCCAAAGATCCCAAGAGCTGTTGCTGCTCTTTTAAACCTTCTGGGAGGGGCCAATCATCTCCCGGCCTTACTCCCTAGTCGTCCTTTTTGCTTTATCTGCTCCTGCCTTCTGGCAGCTCTGCGCATGTGTGCACTAGGAACAGGCTCCTCCTGTTCCTCTGCCTCTCTGCTGTCAGCCTCTGGAGGCTCCGGAGTCCGCACATCAATCCCAGATGGCCCTGGCCCCATCTCTGCCTCTGACGCAGAGCAGTCATCCGGTCCTTCCCCGGACTCCAGGACTGGCCCATTGTCCTCCCCAGCCTCCTGACTGTCCAACTCCACTGCCAGCTCGGCAGGCTGCTGGCGGACTACAACAACACTATGGATGGCTTTGGAATTCAAATTTATCTTGAAGACGAGGTTTTGAGTTCAGGGTGGGGATTTCATAACAATGTATACATTATACAAGAGTTAAGGTATCTGTCCATCTATATTAGAATGTGCTCATCAAATGACTTTTAGAGTTTCAGTCAGAAGGATTTCCCATTACTTGTTTCATTTTCCTGCACATGTCCATCTCTTCTGCCTGTCCATCAAGCTTTCACGTGGCATTCTCCTATACACAACCCTACTTTTGTCTCAGCTATGGTGAATAAGACACAGATGGGAATTCCCAATGTTACAATAGCAATTAAACTTTCCACCAACACAGTTTAGATGAATGTGAATCTTTCATGGTATTTGCTTTCACAAGATGTCAAAAATCACCGAGTGATACTAGCGTTATGATCACCACTCACAAACAATAGCAGATTGAAGAAGCCAGCATTCTCCTCAAAACAAGAACAAAAAAGAAAAGTTAGTTTGAACTGACACCTTTCTCATCTCGCGTCTATGTTTATTTCTTGCTGCTATCAATGGCTCCCATTGATTTTTTTTAACCGTATTCACAGAAACAGCAGCTGATGTGAGTGAATGAATTAAGTCTTTACTCTTTTGTTCTCCTGTTATCGGGACGAAGGGGGGAAAAACAGTTAAGCAAGCAGCGGATTGATTTTCCATGTAGATCAACGGGGCTTTCGTACAAAATTCTAATCAGTTTCAGCCACACATTCCCCCAAGGTGCTGTTGTCACTACAGTTGGGAACAAATGGTATTTAAAAATTCTTCACTGGATTTGAAAGCAAAACAATTGGGTGCCCAAATTACTGAGTGGAGAATTTTTTTTTCTGAATTCCTCTAGGAGAATTTCTCCAAATTCCTGTAGGATATGATTCCCTTTCTAGAAGCATGATTAACAAGGACAGAGAAGGCATGTGGAGGGATCTCAAAAGGATCTTCCTTGCATGTCTTCTCACCTTCAAGGAATGTACTCCTACTTGAAAGGATTAGGACTGAAAAATTCGGAAAGTCTGATAGATGGCAGTCAAAGAGAGGGGCATGTAGCTCTGTGCTGCCATCTTGAGTCTACTGGGATTTTTGCAGCCCATATATGGTAGCCATAACAAAACTATTTCCTATGTGTTGGAAGGAATATCCATCTGGTTCAGTTCCAAGTAGGGAGAAAGACCCTGGAAACATGGAGGCTGATATTGATGAACAGGACCACATGGCTCTGAGGTCCTGGGCAGCTGACCACATAAGTGGAGAGTGAAGGTTATTTATACCCTCTCTGGGATTTGAACTTGAGCTTCCTGTCCACAGCTGTTAAACCAGCATGTTATACAATATGTGAGGACATTTTTTAACCTGGACCGATAGAAAGAAATCACCAGCTGTTGTTCCACCTGATTTTTATGCAGGACTCTAAGGAAATGAAATCTCTGTTGAGCCTTACTAACCACCACGGACTTGTTGTTTTTCCAGGTGAGATCTTGACTAATGAACACTCCCAGGAATTTAAAAGAGGAACTCTGCACACAACGGTATAGGAGCCGAGGTGGCGCAGTGGTTAGGGTGCAGTACTGCAGCTACTTCAGCTGACTGCTAGTTCAGCAGATCAGCGGATCAAATCTCACCGGCTCAAGGTTGACTCAGCCTTCCATCCTTCCGAGGTGGGTAAAATGAGGACCCAGATTGTTGGGGGCAATATGCTATTTAGTATACTGTCTTTGGTGTAAGCCGCCCAGAGTCCTCGGAGAGTGGGCGGCATAGAAATATGACTAATAAAAATTAAAAATAAAATAAACCCCTCCCTCGATATATTGTACAGTGGGACAGGTTCCTTTCTGTGCCTCCGGAAATCTAGCACCATCTCCTTTTGTTCAAAATGCCCATTCTTGTGTGTTGTATTCCGCAAGAAATTTGCAAATTTTTGTTAAGGTGTCGGGAACAGGAGGCAATCAAATCTCGGAGCAATCTGCACCAGCTGAGTTCATAGCCCAATTCCCAGCATGGAGAAGCTCAGGTTGAACCTGCCTGATGGTACATCTTAAAGATGAAGGAAAACCTATTCATTTCTCCTTCATTGTGGCAGCACGGGTGGAAGATGCAAAGTTGAAATCCAGACCTTTCTGAGGATTCAAAGCTTTGTGGCCATATGGAGAAACCTCTCTGTTATTTCTTGCTTCTCTGTGTGTCTGTGTTGTTGTTGTTTTAAATCAAACTTTTCCATCGATCATTTAAAAGTATAATTCAGGCTTCGTAGAGTCCTCGGCTTACAGAATGGTACAACAACGTCCTGTAATCTGTCGTGCCAACCCTGAGCCTTTGAAAGTAATTGATTAGTTGGGATTGAAATTTTTTTTTTTAACTTCTGTTCAAAGCTTTAGCCAACCAGAAGTGTTGGACTCCATCCAAAGACTATTGTGTTAGTGAGTTGGCGGAGAGTGGAGAGATACTTTTCACCAAGTCAGTTTGCAAAATTTAAAGCCATCAGAGATTTCCCTTAACTACTCTATTAAATCTCTCCTTCCTTAATTTAACAACATTTTTTCGGCTGCTCTAAATTCTGTATTTCCTTATACTAAAATGTCTCTATAATCTATTAACGTCAATCTTGCTACCGTTGTTGCTAGTGGAATACTTCCATCTAGTGTTTGATGTGGTTAATAGCAGCTGGGACCCACAATTGCTTTTGAAGGTTGGGTTGGGTTTTTATGCTATAGTTGCATAAGCAAATATTTTTTCTCCCCATAATTGAATCAACTTGCATGTGTGGGTGACTTTATTCCAGGGTAACTCTCAATAGGAAAGCATGAAATGTGTTAAATGACAAATATAGCATGTTTTAAGCACACACATTGAATGCAATATTTGTCTTTTTCCATGTTTTAGAATAACAACAGGGAAAATAGGCCCACGGTTATAAATTGAACCATCTTGGCCCTCAGGCTTGAATACATATATATTTAAAATTCAGATAAATGAGCTCCTACCATGTGAAATTCAGTTCCAAGTGGGGAAAAAGACACTGGATTCATGGAAGTTGCTTGGAAAGAAGGTTTATTGATGAACAGGATCACATAGCTTGGAGATCCTGGGCAAAAAGGGGCAGAGATGCTGAGAGTGCCTTGGTTTTATGCCTTCTGTTGGACTTTGAATTTGAGCTTGTATTCTGATTGGTTGTCAGACTCCCATGGGCCCATGCAGGGGTAACTTTGTAGGTTGTCTTTTGAGTCCCAAGCTTGGTTGACTTTTGCTGGGTGATGATGTAATGAAAGGTCTTTGGGCAATTCCTACTATGGCTCTGCCTGAAGGAGGATCTTTGTTATGTTGAATAGACTGGCCCAGGCCTTAATGGCCCATTGACAAAGGTGGTGGTGGGGAGCTGAGTTTGTGCCTCCCTTTTAGGGGAACTATTCCGCCCTTTTAATATTTCCTAAAATAGGCAGTAGGTGTGAGTTTAAATGGACTCCAGAGGATGGTAGAGGACAGGAAGGCCTGGAGAAAAATTGTCCGTGGGGTTGTGATGGGTCGGACACAACTTCGCAACTAACAAGAACACCGTTCCTAACCTGCATCAGCTGCTGAGTAATGATGGGCCTTTTGCTTAGCCATAGGAATATATAATGCAGAAGTAGTTCATCTGGTCTTCCTCACCTTTGTCTCTTTTTCCCCCCCTTAAAATCCAGACCCACCTCTTGCTGTTGATTGAGCTGATAGAGGTTGATGCGTTTTAAATTCAATTCCAAACTGGTTTCTGCTGTAATTTTTCTCTTAAGATCTAAGAGTGGCAGCTCAAGAGTATTGGAAGTGGAACTGAAGCACCTGTATAACATTCAAAATACAGCATTGGAAGTGGAGCTGAAGCACATTCAAGATACCTCGATTCCAAAAAGCTCTGATATAACTTATAATTGCTGATCTTGGTAACAAAAATCCAGTTCCTGCCCACAAAGAACCAGAAAGGAAGTCACTAGTACACCCAATGCAAATTGTCTGACATTCATTTGTCGTTGAGGCAAAACAAGACTCTCAAGCTATCGTGAGTTCACACAAATCCAGATGTGGACTTCAACTTCCAGTAGTATCTGAAATTCAGATACAATTTAAAGAATTCTGGGATAGGATAGAATGGAATGGAATGGAATGGAATGGAATGGAATGGAATGGAATGGAATAGAATAGAATAGAATAGAATAGAATAGAATAGAATAGAATAGAATAGAATAGAATAGAATAGAATAGAATAGAATAGAATAACAGAGTTGGAAGGGACCTTGGAGGTCTTCTACTCCAACCCCCTGCTTAGGCAGGAAACCCTATACCACTTCAGAAAAATGGTTATCCAACCTCTTCTTTAAAACGTCCAGTGTTGGAGCATTTACAATTTCTGGAGGCAAGTTGTTCCACTGATTAATTGTTCTCACTGTCAGGAAATTTCTCCTTAGTTCTAGGTTGCTTCTCTCCTTGATTAGTTTCCACCCATTGCTTCTTGTCCTTCCCTCAGATGCTTTGGAGAATAGCTTGACTCCCTCTTCTTTGTGGCAACCCCTGAGATATTGCAACACTGCTATCATGTCTCCTCTAGTCCTTCTTTTCATTAAACTAGACATACCCAGTTCCTGCAACTGTTCTTCATATGTTTTAGCCTCCAGTCCACTAATCATCCATGCAAGTCCATGCAAGCAGTAGCCTTAGCAATAGCACTTAGACTTATATACCGCCCTAGAACACTTTATAGCAGTCTCTGAGTGGTTTACAAATGCCAGCATCTTGCCCCCAACAATCTGAGCCCTCCTTTTACTGAGCTCAGTAGGATGGAAGGCTGAGTCAGCCTTGAACCGGTCAGGATTGAACTACAAGCTATGGGCAGAGTTAACTACCCTGCAATTCTGCATTCTAACCACTATGTCACCGTGGCTCCTAAGGAGGTGGTCTAGCTTGTAAACAGTACAATCAATCGATAGTCCAACACAAAATGAACCAACCTCTGATGCCCAAAGCAAAAGCAAAACAAAACAAACAGTATTTAATAATTAGCACACTTGGTCTCCTTTTAGCTGCACGTATAAAACCGATGTTCTTAACAAACGTTGTCAAGAATATACAAGCTAATGCGCTTTTAAGAGTCGCCATTGTCTACAAGAATGACGGTTTCCTTTATTTCAAAAAAAATGTTTGATCTTACTTTTCTCAACCAGAAAATGCATTTGCTGGATCTTCATAGAATGCCTGTCATTTATTAGTCCTGTTCAAACTGTGCAGGGGGTCCATAAAGCAATTATTTTCCATTGGCAAGACATGGTCACATTATTGAACAATTCCATTTCTCAAATGAGATAACTAAGTCATTAGCATTTCTATTGGTTCAACTAATGAAACTCCAGATTTCTCAATCCCCATGTCACGGTAAAGACAAAAGACTTTGGAAGCTCTTATTGATTGTGGGCAACGCACATTATTTCTTCCCAACCAAGGCATTTGTCTTGGATCACTTAAGGACAACGTTTTTTTTTAAAAAAATGAAAGATGAAGAAAAAGAAAGAAAAAAAGGCTTACGAAAGAATAACTGAATGCATGAGGAACGCATCCAGGGTCTCACATGCATGAATCTTGTGTTTTGTTGTTGTTGTTTATTTTGATTTATATGCTGCCCTTTTCTGGAGACTCAGGGCGGCTTACAATGCACTAAGCAATAGCCTTCATACTTTTGTATATTAATACAAAGTCAGCTTATTGCCCCCACAAACTGGGTCCTCAATTTACCTACCTTAGAAAGGATGGAAGGCTGAGTCAACCTTGAGCCTGGGGAGATTCGAACTAGCAGTAATTGCAGGCAGCTGGATGATAATAACAGGCTATTAGTCTGCTGCGCCACCAGGCTCTTGCAATGTCATGTTTACAATGTCATGTAAATCATTGATGGAGACATCATTGACCATTCTACTGGATGGGGATAGTTATTGTGGCCCACCAGCAGCCAGCGGAGCTGGCAGCAGAGTCGGACAGTGAGGAGGTTAGGGAGGAACTTGGGCCAGTCCTGGGGGCTGGGGAAAGCTTGAACGAGGGCTCTGTGTCAGAGTCAGAAAGGGAGCTAGACAGCAGTGAGGCAGAGGAACAGCTGGAGCTTGTTCCCAGTGTGTGCATACGCAGAGCTGCCAGAAGACAAAAACAACTAAGAAAGGAGGGTCGACTTGGGAGTAAAGCCACACCTTTACTGGCCCCTCCCATAGGAAACAAAAGAGGAGCAAACAGGGAGTGGGCTTTTGCAGGAAACAATTTGTTCGTTCTGTGACTCTGAGAGACTCGGTGCCAAGTTTTGCCTTGTACTGAATTTGGAAACTAGTTACATGGCAGCTTGCCAAGCGAGATAAGGTCTGTGTTGATAAACATTCCTTTGAAAAACTGTTTGGACAGGCCTTGCTGACTGTGAATGAAAGGAATTCACAGTCATGTAAATAAAAGACGTTTTGCCAGGACCAAGACTCTGCTTCCTGCTTTTTAAGGGAGCCTAGGTCAGAACAATAGTGTGTCTTCTCTGCTCCTTGAAATCTGTATGAAACAGCCAGAAGTGGTCATGCAACAACTTTGGGTGGTGAAACCTATTGTAAACTATGTGTCAATGTTCCAACGGATGTACCAAACCAAAGCAAGCACATTTGAGATCTTCCAATCTCTGAATGCAAAACTTTATTGCGTACGTCATTTCGGCACTGATGAAGGCCAAAAAAAGCTTCAAAAATGGGCCAAAAAACCCCCTCAAAAACAGGCCAAAAAAGGTTCAAAAATGGGCCAAAAAAAGGTCCAAAAACAGGCCAAAAAAAGCCCCCCCAAATGGCCAAAAAAGCTCTGAAAATGGGCGAAAAAAAGGCTGGAAAGGCCCGAAAAAAGGCATGCGGAGACCAAAAACTTTTTTGTTGTTGTTGTTTTCCTCTTCTAAATTTAGGTTCATCTTATAGTCTGAAAAATACGGTATGTCTTCCTGATTCTCTTCAGTTCTCTCCATTCAACTGGATGGAAGCTAGAGGAGACGTAACTGAAATGAAACAGAAAGAAAATGGGATTGCCACCATTGGAAAGGGCACACAAAGGATTTCCTTGCCTCCATTAGCAAAATCACTTGAGCCCACCTTGAGACAAAAAGATGCTCTATCCATAAAGGCTAACTAGAGTCTGTGGATCAGTGGAAATCCTTTTACATCAACACTGACAATTTTCCAGGAAACTCAGAGCATTCAAGAAGAGCCATAAAATGATGTCTGGTCTCTTGCTGATGTGACTCAAAGCAATTTCTGACATTAGTGGTTAGCCATGAGAAAAGGGTTGAAGATGGAATGACTAATGAACCAGGTTACAGTTTTACAAGAGCCACCCCTAAACAAAAATGCTTAAAAAAGGAGAGAAAATGGAAGAAATGCATTGATTGCTTCTGTGTTTTCACCACGCAGAAACTTTTTTTTTAGAAAAGCCGCGTTAGCCATCCAAATGATCGCAAATGTCACATGAGATCAAAATAGCATCAGTGTTTCCAAAAGGACATCTCCCTAACTAAATGTAGTAACTATCTACAAAATAGCACAGCATCAGCAGGGAGAGAGACGGTGGGAAGCCGCTGCTTGCTGCTAATTTGTGCAGCGACACTTAATTTAAGATTTGCAGGACAAAGAACCAAAACACCAATAGAGATGCCAGGAAGGCAACACATTTCAAAAGTTTGTAAAGAAATTTATATTCAAACACAGATAATCCTTGATTTATGACTACAAAACATACAAATCATGGTGAAACCAGACTTAATAGCGGTGACTGTGAGAGGGATCTCGGCGTCTTAGTGGACAATCAATTAAATATGAGCCAACAGTGAATGGCGGCAGCCAAAAAAGCCAGTGGAATCCTAAGTTGCATTAACAGAGGGATACAATCAAGATCAAGGGAGGTACTAATACCACTCTATAAAGCCTTAGCAAGACCACACCTAGAATCCTGCATCCAGTTTTGGTCACCACACTACAAAAAAGATGTTGAGACTCTAGAAAAAGTGCAGAGAAGAGCAACCAAGAGGATTAGGGGACTGGAGGCTAAAACATACAATGAACGGTTGCAGGAACTGGGCATGGCTAGTCTGGTGAAGAGAAGGACCAGGGGAGACATGATAGCATCTTCCAATATTTGAGAGGCTGCCACAGAGAGGAAGGGGTCAAGCTATTCTCCAAGGCACCTGAAGGCCAGACAAGGAATAATGGACGGCAACTAATCAAGGAGAGATTCAACCTGGAAATGAGGAGAAATTTTCTGACAGTGAAAGCGATCAACCAATAGAATAGAAGTTGCCTTCGGAAGTTGTGGGAGCTTCATCACTGGAAGCTTTCAAGAAGAGACTGGACTGCCATCGGTCAGAAATGGTGTAGAGTCTCCTGCTTGGGTGTGGGGTTGGACCAGATGACCTACAAGGTCCCTTCCAACTCTGTTAATCTGTAAAATAAACTTAAAATTTCTGTTGTTAATTAAGGTGGTTGTTAAGTGAGTTGTGTCTCCTTTTATGACCTTTTTGTCACAGTCGTTAAGTGAATCACTACAAGTGATTTACACTTAAGATCTGTGGTGGCTCAGTAGTTAGAATGCAGTACTGTAGGCTATTTCTCCTGACTGCCAGCTGTCAGTATTTCGACAGTTCGAATCTCACCAGGCTCAAGGTTGACTCAGCCTTCCATCCTTCCAAGGTTGGTAAAATGAGGACCCAGATTGTTGGGGGCAATAGGCTGACTCTGTCGACCGCTTAGAGAGGGCTGCAAAGTGATATATAAGTCTAAGTGCTATTGCTATTTATGTGGTTATTAAGAGACCCTGGCTTCCCCCTTTGACTTTCCTTGTCGGAAGCTGGCTGAGAAGGTTACAAATGCCAAGCACCTGAACTTTGATCACATGCAACGGATACTTCAAGGGACATGTGAAAAATGAGCATGTCACCTTTTTCCAGTGCTGTTTCAATGTCCATCACTAAACAAATGGTTGTAAATTGAGGACAAGATGTATACTTATAGTAAACAGTGTAGTATCTCTACTGGATCAGCCCAAACTGCAAGGAGAGTCTCTAGAATTTGACTCACAAGGAAGTTGCTTTCAATGGGCAAATTTTATAGATTTGTAACCTCTTATCCCCCAAAGTTGTTCAGTTTAGGCATCGGCAAATACAGCTGGAAGGGACTTTGGAGGTCTTGTAGTCCAACCTCCTGCTCAAGCAGGAAACCCTTTACCATTTCAGAGGCTGTCCAGTCTTTTCCTAAAAAAAAAAAAAAAAAAAAAAAAAAAAAATCAGTGTTGAAGCACCTACAACTTCTGAAGGCAACTTTTGTTCCACTGTTAGGATGTTTCTCCTTAATTCCAGGTTGCTTCTCTCCTTGATTGGCCTTCACCCCTTGCTTATTATCTATCTATCTATCTATCTATCTATCTATCTATCTATCTATCTATCTATCTATCTATCTATCTATTTATCAAATTTCTATACCGCCCTACTCCCGAAGGACTCAGGCAGTGAACAGCCAAGATAAAATACAGATAATACAAACATTAAAAATCCATTAAAATTATTAAATTTTTTGGCCAAAACAAATTTAAAACACCCAATTTATAAACAAATTAAACGATTTAAAAATTTAAAAGGGAGAGTTAAGCCAGGCCAGCCTGCTGAAATAAAAATGTTTTGAGAGCATGACGAAACGTGCGCAGATCCGGGATCCTCCGTATCTCCGGGGGGAGCTCGTTCCAGATGGAACGATGCTTAGATAGGAAATAGATTGAGCTAAGCTTGTCTGAGCAGCCTCTCTTGCAGATGTTAATTTTAAATGTTTTTAAATGTTTTTAGAATTTTTTTTTAAATGTATTGTGAGCTGCCCTGAGTCTCTGGAGAGGGGCGGCATATAAATTTAATAAATGAATGAATGAATGAATGAATGAATGAATGAATGAATGAATGAATAAATAATTGAAAAATGAAGGTCAATCAGAGGACGTGTGCACTCTTAACAGTTGCTCATTTGACAATATAGTAAACACATGTTTTAGATGACAACTGTTCCAAAGACGCTGGGAAAGTAGACTGACCCACACAATCACAACAATGCCTATTATACCTGGGAATATTAATTCAAGATTTCTGCATCAAAGACGAAGCTTACATTTCTTTTATCATCAGAATTTGTTTTATTTAAAGAAGCCTCCTAACAATTATCTTACACCGTTGTTCCCTGTGGAATTCAGAGTATGCTGTGCGTTCCGTTGTCTAACCTATAACCCACCCACCCACTTTCATCTTGCAGAAATTTTTCCCCCGGGGAATCTGCACACGAAGACACAAATCACAGATGCAGCTCAAACGGCTCAGAAATAATCTTCTCAAAAATCTGGGTGCAGTTGGAGGAAGGAGAAGAAGAAGAAGGGAAAAAAAAAAAAACAATCCCAAAAAGAGGAAAGAAAAGCTACGAGAAGGTTATTTCTAGAATGCATAATTCCGATAATTGGTTTTCATGGCACATTTTTAACTTGTTCGAAGTTCTTCATATAATTGCTCCGTGGAGAAACTCTTTAACAGCAGTTCGGTAATGTAAGTCATTATGCCCAAATAAGAATCTCTTTGGGGATCGTATAATTCAACCTGCTTATTTTGCCACAAAAGAGCAGAAGGTTTGGCAGCTACCAATGAAGTCATCACCTTGATGGATTACAAGTTATTGCCAGTGCACTGGAAGGAAAAATATTCCTTCTTCAACTGTAGGATTGGTTCAGGAGTTGGCAGCTGTGATGGCTTCCCTTGCATTCTTGCCGCCCCAAAAAAGATCACTTCTACATTCATACTTGTAGAAAGGATGAATATGTGTATGGAGAGAGAGAGGGAGGGAGGGAGGGAGAGAGAGACAGAGGGAGGGAGGGGGGGCATCTTGAAGGGATGCAGTCTGAATTAATTGTTTTAACAGTTGTTTTAAATGGGATGCGGTGGCTCAGTGGCTAAGATGCTGAGCTTATAGATCAGAAAAGTCAGCAGTTCAGCAGTTCGAATCCCGAGTGCCGCGTAATGGAGTGAATTCCCGTTACCTTGTCCCAGCTTCTGCCAACCTAGCAGTTCGAAAGCACATAAAAAATACAAGTAGAAAAATAGGGACCACTTTTGGTGGGAAGATAATAGCATTCCGTGCACCTTTGGCATTTAGTCATGTGCTGGCCACATGACCACGGAGACGACTTCGGACAGCGCTGGCTCTTCGGCTTTGAAACGGAGATGAGCACTGCCCCCTAGAGTCGGGAACGACTAGCACATATGTGCGAGGGGAACCTTTACCTTTAACAGTTGTTTTGCTTCCAGCACTATGCAATTTAGTGTTAAGTGAACAAATCTGAAGGTGTAGGTTTTATCATTACATTTCTAGTTCTTTTTTTAAAAAAAATGTGTGCAAAAAGAAAGCTAGAAGCTTATGCTTCTGTTCTTCACAATTCAGGAAACTTGGTAATAGCCGAGTTGAGAACTAAGGTTTGTAATATGTATAATTTATTAAAATAAGCCTGCATTAAATTGGAGCTGTGAGCAAATGAGACCTGCAAATTGTCTAATCCGATTTATAGGCAGAAAATTAATTGACTGGTTTGTTTAATTTTTGCAGGACTCTATTATCTCAAAGTCTGGTTGGTCTGCAGAAAAGAGTTCGCAACCAACATGAGGAATGCCACATCAAAACATTTGTGGTTGTTTTTGTTGCTATTGCCACCTTTTGTTGTTGTGTTTACAGCCATTTTGTAAATTCTGCAAAGCCAGAATATAATTCTAGGGCGCTGAAGAAAATGATAGTCATTATACAGACAAGCAAGCTAACAATGGAGAAAATTGGAAGGAACATTCTGAATGTGACTGAAGGAGGAGAATGAGTAGACTTTAAAAATGTTTTCCTCAGTTTTGTGAAACTCTTTTTGTTTGTTTTAAATTATTACACAAAAAAATTATTACACAAATCCCGCCCCCCTGAGGTCAAACACAATCCTCAATGAAATCGAGTTTGATGCCCCTGGATTAGATCTGGGGCATTGAAGATAATGTCTCCCACAAATTTCTTACCTACCAAATGATCAGAGTTGCTTTTTTTCCTCAACAATGCTGTGACTGAATCCTTTTGGACTTCATCAACCATAAAATACATCACCTTACTCTGGGCTTTCATTTCAAAAGCTATTATTTCCTTTTGGTCTCAGCTCAAGTGACTGTGATCAATCTGTCCTCTTCACAATCCTATTTATTTCTGCTCAAATATAAGTCCCAGTGAGTCTATTTCCCAAGGGAATGTAGGATTTAGGTATCACCTAAGACAATACTTTGTGAACAGGTATGTATCTATCATTTCTCTCTCTATTTTTTTTTATCCCTACTAACCATAAAAGAGTTTAAACACAAAAATCCTTAAGTAGTAACCAAGCTGAATTATTTTCTTGACAAAATTCACCTTTGTAATGATTGCCACCCTAGAATTTGTTACATGGACTAATTAATTATTGGGCTAAAAATTATTAATTACAAGATATATTGGCTCGATAATGAGATTTTTTTTTTATGGCTTTTATCTGGAGGTGTATAAATCACACTGCTCTTAATTACACTCAGTAGCTTTGGAAAGCATAGAGAGTAGAGCTCTCAATTTCTAGTCCTGAGAATTTGGACTAGATAACTTAATATTTGTTCGTAATAAATGATAATTTAATATTTGTTCATAATGAATGATCAATTAATAGTTCTTCATAATAGATGATAAATGAATATTTATTTCATGTGCTTTTGAATTCTCTGAGATGGCAACCCTTTATTTTATAAACCTATGTTTGTATTTGCATCCACATTTTTTAAAAAATGCCAGTATAAACAGACTATACATTATCTGATGAAAAAGGACCTTTATATGGTTATCCCTGAATCTTTACATGGTTGAAAAGAATACTCTAAGTGTCTGTTTAAAAAAAAGTTGGAAGATCATAAATCACAGCACAGCTTGGATCACAACTGGAAAAGAATCCAATATAGCTAACGGGTAGTTATTCAGAGCGCCAGATATGAATCAAACTGTTCTGACCTAGGCTTCCTTAGAAAGCATCACATGCAAAGTGCGTGCATGAAGCAAACCATTGGTAACACTGGTTAGAACCCACCACTGGATCACACCTGGAGTACTGCATCCAGTTTTCGTCACCACACTATAAAAAAGATGTGGAGACTCTAGAAAAAATGCAGAAAAGAGCAACCAGGATGATTAAGGGACTGGAGACTCAAACATATGAAGAACGGTTGAAGGAACTGGGCATGGCTAGTCTAGGGAAGAGAAGGACCAGGGGAGACATGATAGCATCTTCCAGTATTTGAGGGGCTGCCACAGAGAGGAAGGGGTCAAGGTATTTTCTAAAGCACCTGTAGGCCAGGCGAGGAAAAATGGATGGAAACTGAACAAGGAGAGATTCAACCTGGAAATAAGGAGAAATTTTCTGACAGAGACAACAATCAACCCATGGAACAGAAGTTGCCTTCGGAAGTTGTGGGAGCTTCATCACTTGAGACTTTCAAGAAGAGACTGGACTGCCATTTGTCAGAAAGGGTGTAGAGTTTCCTGCTTGAGCGGGGGGGTTGGACTAGATGACCTACAAGGTCCCTTCCAACTCTGTTAATCTGTAATCTGTAATATCACTAGACTGACTGCATTCCTGCGGGAATGGCAAGGCAAAGCTTCAGATTTTGGTGGAGGTCCAGTTTGTGCCATATTCTGCAGTGCAGCGACTCTAAACTCAGACCCTCTTGACCTCTCTCTCCAGTTTAGCTGGATAGTCCACCACACTACAACAGATTCTCCCTCTTTCTCCTCTGTCTCCTTCCCAAGAAAAGAAAGAAAACATCAGAGTGCCCCCTTAGGTTGTGTTAGCCTCACAAAATCCACGGATAAATTTAATTCATCATAATCATTCTTGGGACAACTCTTTTATCTCTCTCTGAATATATAATATTTAATGATCATTATGATGGAAAGAAGGCTGAGCACCGAAGAACTGAGGTCCTTGAACTCTGGTGCTGGAGAAGACTCCTGTAAGTCCCTTGGACTGCAAGGCAATCAAACCGGTCAGTCCTAGAGGCAATCAACCCTGACTGCTCTTTAGAAGGCCAGATCCTGAAGAGGAAACTCAAATACTTTGGCCACCTAATGAGAAGGAAGGACTCACTGGAGAAGAGCTGAATGCTGGGAAAGATTGAGGGCAAAAGAAGAAAGGGACGACAGAAAACGAGGTGGCTGGATGGAGTCATTGAAGCAGTAGGCATGAGCTTAAATGGACTCCAGAGGATGGTAGAGGACAGGGAAGCCTGGAGGAACGTTGTCCATGGGGTTGTGATGGGTTGAACACAACTTCGTAATTAACAACATGACTATAGACCATTCTTTCAAACCATCTTTGTCCTAACTCCACTTCGAGATTTGGCAAGCTAATGCGCACATGTTGTTTGTCTACTTTGCACACAATTATCCCCCAGTAGCTAAGGGAATTGGGGATGGTCAGAGGCTACTCTAATAATTATCACAGAAGACATTTCTCATTTTTGTTTTGGGCCAGACTCTAAGAGGCTAGGAGCTGACATAAGATTGGCAAAGTACCAAAATGTGAATATGATTTATTCACTGTTTGCTTTAAAAATGACACGGCTTATGCCACTTTGGAGAGAAAGAGAGTTGGAGAGTGAGAAGTCTTCAAAGCCAGGGTTGACTCTCAATGGGCAGCTGGACTAGTCCCTGCAGTTTTCTTGGCAAGACATTTGTCATTCCTTTCTTCTTTGGGGTTTTGTGCATGTGTGTGTGTGGGGGGGGGTATGACTGGCCCAAAATCATTCTGCTGACTTAGCAATAGCACTTAGACTTACATACCACTTCATAGTGCTTTACAGCCCTCTCTAAGCGGTTTACAGAGTCGGCGTATCTGACTCTGTAAACAATCTGGGTCCTCATTTTACCGACCTCAGAAGGATGGAAGGCTGAGTCAACCTTGAGCCTGGTGAGATTCGATCTACCAAACTGCTGGCAGCCAGTGATCAGCAGAAGTAGCCTGCAGTACTGCACTCTAACCACTGCGCCACAGCAACTTAGTCCCTAAAATAGAACTAGTGTCTTCTGCTTTCTAGCCTAGAGACCTACTGTGACATGAGACTGGCATGCACATTCATACACACACCTGATAAGAACTTACAAAGTTCTTTTGCAGAGATTTCGTCCGGGGTCCCGAAATATTAGTTCAGCCTAAGGATTTGTGAATAGATTCAATAAAACCATGATTCGGTTTTGAGATACTTAGAAATATGAGACAATACAAACTTCAGACTAATGTGAAATGGGTGGTTGGAAGCCCTCCTTGTAAACAATTCACATTTCCAGAATTTGTATAAGGTAAAGGTAAAGGTTCCCCTCGCACATATGTGCTAGTCGTTCCTGACTCTAGGGGGCAGTGCTCATCTTCGTTTCAAAGCCGAAGAGCCAGCGCTGTCCAAAGACGTCTCTGTGGTCATGTGGCCAGCATGGCTAAATGCCAAAGGAGCACAGAACTCTGTTACCTTCCACCAAAGGTGGTCCCTATTGTTCTACTTGCATTTTTTACCTGCTTTCAAACTGCTAGGTTGGCAGAAGCTGGGACAAGTAATGGGAGCTCACCCCGTTACATGGCGTTAGGGATTCGAACCTCTGAACTGCCCATCTTTGACAAGTTCAGCATCTTAGCCACTGAGCCACTGCATCCCTTTTATACAGAAAAATTTATATACAGAACAAAATACAAGCATGCACTCACATGGTTTCCCCCCTCTCATAAAGTTTGAAATCCAATGGGCAAAACAAAGTTTATAGAAAGTAGTTTATGGATTAATATTATAGTATAGTTAGGCCATGTGTAACCAACAGACTGGATGGCAAATTGTGATTTTAATATAGATTTGATGTGTTATTTATTATTTTATTCTATAATTTTTAACTGGGTGTTCATTGAGCGTTTTATTTGTTCTGGTCTCTGGTCTTTGACTAATAAACTTGATTTGATTTGATACAAAAGGCACGTATACAAAAAAGTTACTTTTAGTATGGATATTAGCCTACATATTGTCGGAAAAGGGCATATACAAATGTTTAGAGAAAAGCATATATAAGTCTTATGCACATGAGGTAAAACAAGCACTAAAATAGGTGTTAGAAATACCCCAGTGATATATTGGCTATCTAATAACTAAAGTAAGAAAAGCTGAGGTCAGTCTCAACACCTCAAATGGCTACACGCCATGTGTTCAGAAATTTAAGTAGGAGGTTTGAGCAGAACCTGCTGGAAAATTCATCTGTCCTGCTATCTCATACATTAATTAGCTACTTCAGTCCCTCAGATGATAAAAAGATAAGTTTTGGAAACCGCAAAAAAGAAATAAAGTTACCTTCTTCGGTTCTTAAAAAGATCTTTATCTTTTGCTCAAACCTATATTAGATTTCTATCTTAATTATTTTTTGTGCTTCCCTAGTGCTGAGCTTGTCGATCGAAAGGTCGGCAGTTCAGCGGTTTGAGTCCCTGGTGCTGTGTAATGGGGTGAGCTCCCGTTACTTGTCCCACCTTCTGCCAACCTAGCAGTTTGAAAGCACGTAAAAAAATACAAGTAGAAAAATAGGGACCACCTTTGGTGGGAAGGTAACAGCGTTCTGTGCGCCTTTGGCATTTAGTCATACCGGCCACATGACCACAGAGATGTCTTTGAACAGTGCTGGCTCTTCGGCTTTGAAATGGAGATGAGCACCACCCCCTAGAGTCAGGAATGACTAGCACATATGTGCGAGGGGAACCTTTACTTTTACCTAGTGCCTGACTTTCACATAGTCTTCCAAAATTTTAGATGAATCTTTTTAGATATTTTTTAAAAAATTCTAATATATTTTTCTAGAATCTGATAGTGGACTTCCTTGATTCTAAGTAGCCACTTTACAGTTGGTTTCTCGAAAGAGAGAATGATGGAAGGAAAGGCACCCCAAATAATGAACATCTGTTCTTCGTGTCATTAGGTTGTCCCTTTGAAACTCGGTAAGAAGCAACATGCTACAAAAAGCAAACCAGGAGACATTGCCAATAAAGTTTTTCTTTGGACTGTGTCATTTCAAACAACAGATGGAAGAAAATGTTGTATATCAATGCCTGTTGTAGATCAGGCATTGGTTCAGCTAACTCAGGGGTCAGCAACCTGAGGCTCTGGAGCCGCATGTGACTCTTTCACCCCTCTCCTGCTGCTCCCTCTTACTCAAAATATGCATCACGACCTCCAATGTGCGACACCCGTAGGCATGCAATTTATTGAGCTTTTCAACCCCTGGTTGGCCAACCATGGATAAATCCAAGAAAAGAAATGTTTCAGAAGAAAACAGAACATTTAATTCAACTACACATGCTAGTTTTGTGGCTGGTCAAGAAATAGTCAGGCACAGGAAGAGTTTTGTGGCTCCCGGTTTTTTCTTTTCTGTGGGAAATGGGTCCAAATGGCTCTTTGAGTGTTTAAGGTTGCAGACCCCTGAGCTAACTCATCGTAGCTTACAGTGACTGATGGAAGTTCTCTACAGAAATCACTACAAGCAAGTTTTCTCGCCTGAATCAACTGGTCGTGGGCATGGATACAAAAACCTGGGATAGCCATTGATTTAATTGATTTTAAAAAACAACAACAACCTAACTTCCAATCCTTGTTTGAAAGGATCGAGTGGACAACTTTTCGCCCAATTCTGCAGAATCTGTAAACATTGCTGAATTTTGCGGCCAAGGGAATTTGAATATAGCAAAACCAATAAGTTTTGTTTTTCATTCTAACGTGTTGGACTACAATGTTGCCTTATAGTCTGATACTTTTACGGTGGCAAGGGAATAAAACTGCATTTGCGTAACTGGGTTATTATTGCATTTGCCTAATGTCATTGGGAATTTTAATCCTGTTAAGACTAAGCAGAACAACGTGGTAATAATAGCTTCACAGATTTATGAAGGCTTCCTTAGATATCAGGATGCCTAAACATTCTTCCTTTCATCATGTTTGCATAAGCAGAATGCTTTGTCATCCATTCCTCAAACCAAAAACGTACTTATATTTTGAGCAGGAGCTCACCTTTGAGTTAATTCTCATTCTCTTACATATACAATTGCCCATTTCCATAATCTAATCCAGGAGTGAAATCCATCAGGTTCTGACAGGTTCTGGAGAACCGGTAGCAGAAATTTTGAGCAGTTCAGAGAACTGGTAGTGGAAATTTTGAGCAATTCAGAGAACCGGTAGTGGAAATTTTGAACAGTTCAGAGAACCAGTAGTGGAAATTTTGAGTAGTTAGGAGAATTGGCAAATACCACCTCTGGCTGGCCCCAGAGTGGGATGGGAATGGAGATTTTGCAATATCCTTCCCCCAGGAGTGGGGAGGGAATGGACATTTTGCAGTATCCTTCCCCTGCCATGCACACCAAGCCACACTTACCAAGCCATGCCCACAGAACTAGTAGTAAAAAAATTTGGATTTCACCACTAATCTAGTCCCTTAACTGAATGTCCACGTTAGCATGTCAAATCAAGGAGACCCCCCCCCCCCACTAACCTTCAAACTTTCCCACCAGGCCATGATTAGATGACTGGTTAGAATGCATCTGAGATCAAAATTCTTGAGATACAGCAATGTCTTGGAAAATAAGGCGAGTTTGTTTTCAAAATACAAATCAAAATACAATTCAAAATACTAGCTAAAAGGTAAGAGTTATTGGGTTTCAAGTCCTGGACTTCATGGTTTCACATAGCCCTCTTTAGATAGTCAACATATTATCATCTTTTAAATGACCCCATAATCCCTTGTGGGGTGGAGTTTGGGCAACTGAATGGAGCTGAATCTTGACTGGCCAGATGCCCCTCCTGTCACCAATACAGTGCAATATTCAGCAGATGTATACCAGGGGTGAAGTCTACTTACCTTCCTTACCGGTTCGGAAGCACATGTGTCGTGCACATCAGATGTAGGCACAGACCTTCTGTGCATGCGCAAAACCTTCTGCGCATGTGCAGAAGATAAAAAAAAACATTACTTCCTGGTTAAAACCAGGAAGTAATGTCACCTAGGGGGGTGGGCTGAGCTTCCCTCCACCATCGCTACCAGGTCGCCGAACCACCAGCCAAGATTGTTACCGGACCGGGCCATCTAATAGAATTGAAACCAGAATTGTTCCTATTAGGCATACTCACAGGAAATTATGATAAGAAAATACAATATTTAATATTACATATGATAACCACTCCCAGAATAGCGTACGTGCAAAACTGGAAGAATAATACTATACCATCAGAGGAAAGTGTGATTAAAAAAAAGTGCTAGAGTTCAGAGAGATGGACAGACTTACAAAAGAAATAAAAGATAATGGAGAAATGGATTTTTATCTGGTATGGAATGAATGGTATAAAATGGCTAGAGGATAAGTGCAAAAGCTAAGAAAACATCAAAGAAAGAAGACTTAGGAGTTAGAAAATAGTAGTAAATCTGTATAAATATATATGACACAAAATGTATGTTTATGAAAGTATATTAATATGTTAATATGCATAAAGGAGAATGGAACCACATATATAGATATATAGACGTAAAGGGAAAAATGGACATATAACGGATGTATAAAGGCAAAGGTTTCCCTCGCACATATGTGCTAGTCGTTCCCAACTCTAGGAGGTGGTGCTCATCTCCGTTTCAAAGCCGAAGAGCCAGTGCTGATTGAAGATGTCTCCATGGTCATGTGGCTGGCATGAGTAAATGCCAAAGGCCCATGGAATGCAGTTATCTTCCCACCAACGGTGGTCCCTATTTTTCTACTTGCATTTTTTACATGCTTTCGAACTGCTAGGTTAGCAGAAGCTGGGACAAGTAACGGGAGCTCACCCCGTTACACGGCACTAGGGATTCGAACTGCTGAATTGCCAACCTTTTGATCAACAAGCTCAGTGTCTTAGCCACTGAACCACTGCGTCCCTTTTAACAGATGTATACCGATGTGGAAATGTTGCAAAGAGAAAAATTGTTAAAAACTTTTAAAAACTGTTCAATAAAAATTAAACAACAACAACAACAGAGAGTTCCAGGAATAGACCTAGGTAGGAAAGAGTAATAAGGAAGGGGAATAAAATAATTTATACCCCCATCAGTTTCATTGTTTAACAAAAATCAAAAGAATAAAGCCTGAACATTCATCGGGGCCAAAGGCAATGGTTAACTAATCAGATATTTAGAAGTGAGGCAGCTGAATGAGTTCAGCAAGACTCATTTAATGTTGCCAGTGGTTATTGAAATGCTTCATTGTCCCTCTAGGAAAAGTTCTAATTTCCCCGATATAAAACAATCCTGCTGAAAAGCATCTCATGTTTCTAGGTAACAGGCTGAAGTCTGCCTGCGTTAAGCAAATCTTGTTATCCAAGTTTCAGAAGTCTTTTATAATGGGATGCTAGAACATAACGTCAAGTGGAAAAGTTATTACCCAATGAAGAGGGAAAGCAAGGCTGCAGAGCTTCACACAAAGCATGATAAAAACTGGGTTTGGGATTTGGGAATTCGTTCAATCTAAGATTCCTCACCATATCTAGAAGCTAGTATTACCAAGCATTATGGACTCCCTTGCAACCTGAGCATTAAGCCTCGAACTACGCGCACACGGCTTCACACAGATTTAATTTCCCCAAAGGCAGAGGGTGTCTGCCTTACCAGTCGTGTTGAATCAGCTGCCGAATTGTGTTTTACCCAACCTTGTATTTATCAAAACGAGGGGTTGCATAAAAAGCAATTCCAAGACTGCTTGACATTATTTGTGTTTCAGGTTTTTATTCAAGTCAAGCAGGTGGCAGGTGGCAGTTTTCACCACACAGGGAAAAAAAAAAGAAAGAAAAAAGTTTGCCGTATCTCCAACCATGATTTTTGAGATATCAACCTGGTGAAAGTACTTTCATTGAATGGTATATTTCAGAAACGATTAACTTTATTGGAGAATATTTATATGGTTGCCCAACTCGCTTTTGGTGACTCCGGATGGCTTACAACAGTGGTGTCAAACTCAAGGCTCATGAGCCAGATCTGGCCCCTTGGGTGCTTAAATCTGGCCCAAAGAGCCAGACTGGATATAATGTTGAAGGCTGTAATGTTGGCAAAAAAAATGTAGAAGGAAATAAGAAGAGAAGCATAGTTGTTGTTGTTGTTAGTTGCGAAGTCGTGTCCGATCCATTGCGACCCCATAGACAACATTCCTCCAGGCCTTCCTGTCCTCTACCATCCCCGGGAGTACATTTAAGCTCACACCTACTGCTTTGGTGACTCCATCCAGCCACCTCATTCTCTGCCGTCCCCTTCTTCTTTTGCCCTCAATCTTTCCCAGCATTAGGCTCTTCTCCAGCGAGTCCTTCCTTCTCATTAGGTGGCCAAAGTATTTGAGTTTCCTCTTCAGAATCTGGCCTTCTAAAGAGCAGTCAGGGTTGATCTCCTCTAGGACTGACTGGTTGGCTTGCCTTGCAGTCCAAGGGACTCACAGGAGTCTTCTCCAGTACCAGAGTTCAAAGGCCTCAATTCTTTGGCGCTTAGCCTTCCTTATGGTCCAACTTTCACAGCCATACATTGCAACTGGAAAAACCATAGCCTTGACTATACACACTTTTGTTGGTTTTGTTGATTGCTCAACCCCATATGAAAGGATATAGTTTTGTCTGCTTGTCTTGAAAATCCAAAACATCTAATTCATCATAATCTGCTTTCTTTTTCCGCAAGACAAAGAAAACTGATTTGATTAGGTTGCACATTTCCTTCACAATAACCCTCTTCTGCTGTCCTAGCCTTCATTCACAACAAAGTCCTACAAACGTTCTAACAGAATATATACCTCTCAAATTAAATAATCATTTTCTTAGCACATGGAGTGTCTGAGGGTGTATGGGTCTCAGTTAGAATAGAATAGAATAAAATTCTTTATTGGCCAAGTGTGATTGGACACACAAGGAATTTGTCTTGGTGCATTTGCTCTCAGTGTACATAAAAGAAAAGATACATTCGTCAAGAATCATAAGGTACAACACTTAATGATAGTCATAGGAAACAAATAAGCAATCAAATCATACTAGGAACAATATCAATATCAATATAAATTGTAAGGATACAAGCAACAAAGTTACAGTCATGCAGTCATAAGAGGGAGGAGATGGGTGATAGGAACGATGAGAAGATTAATAGTAATGCAGACTTAGTGAATAGTTTGAAAGCGTTGAGGGAATTATTTGTTTAGCAAAGTGATGGTGTTCTGGAAAAAACTGTCCTTGTGTCTACTTGTTCTGGTATGCAGTGCTCTATAGCATCATTTTGAGGTTAGGAGTTGAAACAGTTTATGTCCAGGATGTGAGCGGTCTGTAGATATTTTCACAGCCCTCTTTTTGACTCTTACAGTATACAGGACCTCAATGGAAGTCAGGTTGGTAGCCATTGTTTTTTCCGCAGTTCTAATTATCCTCAGAAGTCTGTCTATCTTGTTGGGTTACAGAACCAAACCGGTCCAGTCTTATTTATAAAGCAGGCCTTTTGTACCCCTCATATCCAATGAAAATCTGAAAGATTTAACTTATCCATTTCCAGGATCCACCAAACAAAAACTAAAGAATGACTCTTGATTTATTTCTTCTTGGGTCTTAGTGAAAAGGTAAATAGACTGTCCATTAGGTCTGAAATTATATTCCACCAGTTCCTTGGGACATCCAAGACCTTATCATCACAATATTGGTTAAAGTATGGCAGCCATAAAATGTCACGTCTGTCAAGCTGTATGATTCTAGCCTTGCCCACATTAGATTTACTCTGGGTAAATGTCAATGCCAATGAGAGCTGCTAGAAAAGCAGGAATTTTGTCCTCCTTTGACAAGCACTTAACAATAAATTGTCTGGCTGATGTAATAGCATCAAACTAATGTCTTAGTCTGTGTTTTTATGATGACTTGTGCAAAGAAGTTGAGTTGATTTAACACTGAAGGCAAAGATCCCACCATCCTGGCTATATATCTCCATTGGATATCACTGATTTCCAACCGAGTTAGCCTTTTGCTAAATCAAGTAAGGGAGAAACAAAACATCCGCATGAATACAGACAGAGACATGCACGCATATATGCCTACTCATAGACCCACATCCAACAGCGTGATTATTTCTATGTTAGAATGACAAGGGGGGAAACATCCTTTTCCTTTTAAAATACAATTGAAAATTTCTATTATAATACAATAGAAAACTGGTGACACGGAATAGCAATAGCAATAACACTTAGACTTATATACCACTTTACAGTGCTTTACAGCCCTCTCTAAGTAGTTTACAACGTCAGTGTATTTCCCCCAACATTGTACCACCATGGCTCTTAATCCTCTTAATCAGGTGGTCTCTTGATTTTTCCTCGATTGAATATCCTCCACTTGTCTTGCTCATATTCCAGTCAACAACTACAATTAAGTGGTTTTCCTTACACCAGCATAAATACATGGAAAGCCATTTGTAATTCCCCTTTCTCTCTGAGGTAGAGACGACCCTTCCAGATATCCACTCCTGAGTCAGTTGCACCTGCCAACAAACATTATGATGTCTGAAACATAGCAAGCTCTTTACAAAAATGTATTAATTCATCAGTTCCATTTTGGAAGCAAGTCTACATAATTTGGAACAGAGAGCTGTAAATGAATGTGTCAACTTGCAAAGCATCTAGAGTTGCCATAGACAAGGGGGATTGAAAACCGACAAAGCAGCATGGCCGCCAAAGACAAGAGTACATTCCAGACATATCTTTCTCAAGGCTGTCTCCCAGGGTTACCCACAGCGGCCGGAGGGGAGTGATCTCTACAGCCCGCAAAATTGCTCTGTTAGCTAATGTGATTGATAACACACCCTAGGGGGAGGGGGGAAACAGGGTCATGATTGGGGCCATAAATTACATGGGGTCAGAGCTAGCTTGAAGCTCCTAATAAATAACTGGATTTCTTTTGAAGCTTGGCTTGAGGCTCATGATTTAATTAGGGCATCCATCGGAACCCTGTCAGAATGTGTGTTAAGAAAAGTTTGAGAAACATTCTTAGGAAAAGAAAGAGAGATTCTTAGTTGTACAGTAGTCCAACCTTCTGAAATGCAGAAACTGTCCTATCTGGAGAGATGGCACACTGTATTAGCTGATTAGTTATTTTCTTTGGCACTTAACACAAATTATAATGCAATATGAAAAGTGATAGAATTTGAGCACATTTAAAAGGCTTTAACTTTAACTCTCCAGAATCATTTGTATTGCATTTTCCACATAGGAGTTAATTTGATTAGTATTCCCAGTCTCAACATTAACCAAACTCAGTGCACAATAATAACACAATTAAAAAAAATAAAAATTGATTCTCTTGCCACCTTAGAAGTGCCGTGCTAATTTTAACTCATGCAAGAATGGTAATGCATTCTCTTTTAAAATTGAACTATACTGTATAACCATCCATAGCTTTAGATTATTTTAGAGGGGAAAAACCACAGTCTGGTCTACCGTGTCCCATTGCTAGGTCCCTTAATGTACCCATCTCTGAAAGAGAACTCTAATTATTCTGTATGAAAAGCTCATGCAAAAGAGCATTATGGAATCTTATTCTGAAATAAGCAACCATTTTTCATAAAGCCCTAGCTCTATTTATCTGTCTGTCTGACCATGTATGGTATAGCATTGTGAGCATCACTGTACAACAAAAATTTGTTCCTGTCTTCACTTTATCATGAAAGTCAGTGAAGGACTTAAGATAAGCTGCCTGCCCCCAGCTTAAACTTTTTTTTCAGATTTCTTGTTGGAGGGAGGGAGATGCCGAGTGATGACATTGCAGCGATGAGGTTATTTAGTCTGGTAATGAAACTTCTGCAAGAAAATCACAAGCTGAGCAGTGTGGTTATACACAGTACAATGCATGTGCAGATCTGTACATTGGGGAAACAAAACAATCACTTCGCATGGCACAACCTAGGAGAACAAACACATCAGGACTAGATTCAGCAGTCCACCTGCATTTAAAAGTCATAGGCCACTCTTTTGAAGACAAACAAAGTCCATATTTTGGCCACAGAGGATCTCTGGTTTGAAAGAGGGGTCAAAGAGGCCATTGATGTCAAAATATAACAGTCCTCTCTCAACAGAGGGGGAAGGGATACAACCTCATCTATCACCAGTCTACAACATAGTCCTTTCAACAAGTTCCAAGAAGGCTCCACACCCATTTGCAATGCTCAGGTGACCCTGATGACACAGATAAACCTCCAGGTGACCTTAACAACCTGCTAAAAAGGATGCAAATGTCCAGCTGTCTGCAAGGAGTATAAATCCTTCCATTCTCCACCATCCAGTCAGAGCTGAAGTAGCTTCTTGGATGAGAAGTGAAACGTCTTCAAAGAAAAACCAGAAAGTCCAGTTGCCTCTTGAAAAAAGCACCTTTGGGACAACCATGACCTGGATGACTGAGAATCTCCTTAGTCATTCTGTCAGAGAAATTACTATAGTCGGATAGAGGAGAGAGAGGATAATATTGTGGCCCGCTAGTGGCCAGTGGAGCTGGCAGCAGACTCGGACAGTGAGGAGGTTGGGGAGGAACATGGGCCAGTCCTGGAGTCTGGGGAAGGCTCTGATGAGTGCTCTGTGTTGGAGGCAGAGATGGGGTCAGGGCTGTCTGACAGTTATCAGCTACCTTCGGAGTCGGAGATAAGTGTGGCTGAAGAACAGCTGGAGCCTGTTCCCAATGTGCGCATGTGCAGAGCTGCCAGGAGAAGGGAACAGTTACTGTAAGAAACAAGGGTCAAGGTTGACTCAGCCTTCCATCCTTTCTAAGGTAGGTGAAATGAGGACCCAGTTTGTGGGGGCAATAAGCTGACTTTGTATAAAATATACAAAAGAATGAAGGCTATTGCTTAACGCATTGTAAGCCACCCTGAGTCTCCGGAGAAGGGCGGCATATAAATCAAATAAAAAAACAACAACAACAAAAAAAAAAAACAACTCAGGAGTAAAGGCACAGGTGGACGGTGAATGTCCCCTCCCATAGGGAATAAAGAGGAGCGAAAGGGGAGTGGAGTTTGCAGGAGACAATTCGTTCATTTCATGAGTGTGAAGATCTGTTTGTGACTCTCAGAGACTCCTTGCCAAGTATTTACTTGTACAGCATTGCAAGTTTGGAAGATATTGGCCTGGCAGCTCTCCAAGCCTGATAAGGTCTGTGGTTGTAAATTCACCCTGGAAAGACTGTTTGCCGGGACTTTGCTGGATGTGAATAAGAGGAATTCACATTAATAAAAAGGGGGTTTTGTCGGGACAAGGAGTCTGCTTCGTGCTTTTGTGAAGCCTAAGTCAGAACAGATAAAAGTTGTGCAATGCCTGGTATACAACGTTTTTTTTTTTTTTTTAAAGAGTAGCTTGATAGCAAACATACATATGTATATCTAAGAAAATATATAAAAATCCAAGCAATCATAACCTGACACTTTTCTTTGAGGTATTAGACTAAGGCTGCAGAAGAATAAAGGAACACTTCAAAGACTCAAGGAACAAATAACAGAATATCCAGAATAAGACTAACCCCATTAAAATGTTATTAAAATTCAATCGTATGCAATCAAAAATACTTTCAACTGGATTTTATTGAATTTTAATATCATTTTAATGGGCCGGTTTAATTCTAAATGTATGCTTCTTTTCCCAGGGTCTTTTAAAAGAATAGGAGGCACAAACAAAGCCATTTCAAAATTCTGATATCTAATTTTTTTTATTATTATTTTGCTCTGCTCTTCCTTGGTTATTCTGGCATGAGTTAGCATAGATCAGAAGGAAAAAAGAAATCGTTCTTTCTTTCTTTCTCTCTCTAATTTGTTTGCTTAATAATCAGATGTCAGGAAACCGAAAGGCTGAATAGAGTCTCAATTCTCTCAAACATATTTGATTCTTTCTGCTGAGAAGAATGCTTTTTATTAGAAGTCTCCCTCGGTCATTTAGAATCTGAAAAAGCTCTGTAAAAAGGATAGTTCCATACTCTCTGAGCTTGCTTGTTTTCTTGCAGGCGTTTCATTACCCTAACTATGCTGATGATGTTACTTAGTTAGGTAATGAAATGGCTGCAAGAAAATAAGCAAGCTCAGAGAGCACCAAGGATCCCATAGTTGTTGTTGTTGTTGTTGTTTCTTCTTCTTCTTCTTCTTCTTCTTCTTCTTCTTCTTCTTCTTCTTCTTCTTCTTCTTCTTCTTCTTCTTCTTCTTCTTCTTCTTCTTCTTCTTCTTCTTCTTCTTCTTCTTCTTCTTCTTCTTCTTCTTCTTCTTCTTCTTCTTCTTCTTCTCCTTCTCCTTCTCCTTCTCCTTCTCCTTCTCCTTCTTCCTTCTCCTCCTCCTCCTCTTTCTCCTCCTCTTCTTCCTCCTCTTCCTCTTCTTCTTCCTCCTCCTCTTCTTCTTCCTCTTTCTTCCTCCTCCTCCTCTTCCTCTTCCTCCTCCTCTTCTTCTTCCTTCTTCCTCCTCCTCCTCTTCTTCTTCCTCCTCCTCCTCTTCTTCTTCCTCCTTCTTCCTCCTCCTCCTCTTCCTCTTCCTCCTCCTCCTCCTCTCCACAAACCCTACTCCCTTCTAGCACTAATGATGATACCTAACTAGGTAATGAAATCTGCAAGAAAACAAGCAAGCTCAGAGAGTGTCAAACACCCCTCATTTCAACCCTGAGCTACAAATATTCTCCTTTAAGGATAGCTCAGGATCTCCCTCCAGGTATACCCAAGTCCAAACACAGCTTCAAAGTTATCCAAACTCATGAATTTCTATTTTGTTTTAGAAGAGGCAGCTAAACGAAGAAGTCTGTGAAACAGCTCAGAACGAGAGCTTTAATTATTATTATTATTACTCAACGCAATTATGACGGTTGCTTGTGTCATCACGTGATCTCCTTTTGTGACCTTCTGACAAGCAAAATCAATGGAGAGGCCAGATTCACTTCACAACCACACTGCTAACTCAGAAACGGCAGTGATTCGCACAAACAACGGTGGCAAGAAAGGTCATAAAATGAGAGAAAACTCAACGGACAACTGTCTCGCGGAGCAACAGGAATTTTGGACTCAGTTGTGGTCGTATGTCGACTATACCTGCATATGCAGGGGTGGGCTTCAAAATTTTTAGCAAGGGGTTCTCTGCCCAGTTGCTGGGTGGGCATGGGTGTGGGCGTGGCCTAGTCGGCCTCCTGCACCATGGCGGGGGGCATTTTTGCCTTCCCCGGGCTCCGGAGGCTTTTCTCAGCCTCTGGAATGGCAAAAATGGCCTCCCCAGGCTCCGGAGGCCCTCTGGAGACCGGAAATGGGCCCATTTCCAGCCTTCCTGAACTTCCGGTAGGCCCGGTTTTTGCCCTCCCCAAGCCTCCGCACATGCCCTGCACTTATCTGCATACAAAATGGGCCACGTGGGGACTCCTGGAAGGGGCCGGGGTGGGAGTGGGATTTGGGGGTTCTCCGAACTGCACAGAATCTTAGTTAGAGGGTTTCCTGAACTCCTGCGGGAACAACCCACTTCTGTGCATATGGTATGGGTGGAAAAGTGAACTTAAACAAATGGATTTTTGAATGGGACTTGTCCAAACTTGATCTTCCAAAGATGGCACAGCTTTGATTGTCCCTTCTTCCCCCAAATTCGTTGTTTTGTTTCTATGGAAGATTTATTCCTGGTCTTTCTACTTTCCTTAACCTCTGAAGCAATCGAAGAGTTAACTTGCAGAGGAGCTTCAGTTCTTTCGATAACACATTTGAGCTACCACCGACCCTGGCAAGAGATGAGCTCAGGTAGGACACATCCACACCTTTAAATTACCTGAAGACATTCCAATTATGTCGTAATTACTATCTCCATTTGGTTGTTGTCGTTGGTATTCATTCAAACCCATCAGGCTTTTAGCAGGCTACCCGGGAGATATCCTACGCGAACATCCCTTTCCTGCTAAATATACTCCAGCTTCTCAGAGCAACTACCTAGCGCATTTCTGAATAAATTCCCTTAGCAGCGGCTTAGTTAACCTATATGTACAAATGAAATTGCAAAGGCAGGAATGAAAATTGCACTGAGAGACAGAAAAATGAGCTAGGTTTCCAACCAACCACCCCCCTTTTATTCATTTCTCCCAGCCTAGAGTAAACTTCAACCCACTTTCCAATGAAGATTCTCTCGCAGAGCATTAAAAACTGTAGCCTTCTCCCAATTACGCACAGCCTTTCCCTGAGTATAATTGAAGCTGGGCTGACATAAATCTGCATAGATTTTCTGACCCTGGATAATCTTTCAGAATTTAAGACAAGTGGTACTTGATTAGGACTTGGACTAAGAAGTAAGGATAATATTGGAAGAAAATAAGGATAAGATATGTCCAACATGTTATTAAAAAAAAACAAAAAACGTGACTTGAAACAGTGGTGAAATGTAAAATTTGTTACTACCAGTTCTGTGGGCGTGGCTTGGTTGGGATGTGTGTGACTGGGTGGGCGTGGCCAACTTTTTTTTTTTAAAGCATTTTTTTACAACCTATTCGGGCGAATAGGTTGTAATAAAATGCTTTAAAAAGGTATTTACATTGGATGAAACAAAGTTGATATTGTATATGATAACAGCAGCGAGATTATTGATAGGCATATACTGGAAAAATGAAGCTTTGCCCACTATCGAGGAATGGACTTTGAAGATGGCCAGCTTTGCAGAGATGGCGAAGATTTCAGCATATCTAAAAGATCGCTCACAAGAGACTTATGAATGGGAATGGAAAAAGTGGATAGATTATGTGCGGAATAAATATTAAACTAGGAAGTATCAAATAGCT